>NW_028250616.1:0-84542 GCF_964263255.1 Lissotriton vulgaris | reverse complement strand
AGCAGGATGCAGTGGTTGCGAGATATGGCAACGCTTGCTTCTCTCTCCACATAAATCAGATACAAGTCACATGGAACCACAATCAGAGTTACTGACTGACGCAGGCTGTATAAAGGCTCTTAGTAAGTACTTCTGATTGTTTGTAAATATGTTGGTTTGGTTTTGCACAACTTGCACCGTTGCACACCAGCCGCATATATGTCTGACCACAATAGTGCTAATAATAATGACAATATGCAAAGCGTGCGCCACAGATTGAAGTTTCTTGGTACTTAAACATCAGGGACTGCTATAACCCTGCTGGGTGGTGTTTACTTTATCATCCTTCCAAGGCTGAAAGGCTAACTCGGCCCTCCAACCTGGAGCCTAGGGAGATCTTGGCAGCAGGCAACCAACCCTCTCAGTTATCTTACCAGCATACCGCAGCGCCTGATTTCCTGGCTCTGAGATATAGTGAAAGTCTCTTGTTTTTGTTACTTTTGCAATTGCTTGTCTTGACCCAACGCCTTGCTGAAAGCGAGTCTCCCTTTTTTTAAAACAAGCATTTGCAATTCAATAGATTTCGCATTTACACGAGTTTAGGCTATTGGCATTGTAAATGACAATGCCTTTTATTAATGTTTTAAAAACGAAAATAAAAATAAAAGGCATTGTTATTTGCAATGTCAATAGCTCAAACTCGCGTAAATGCGAGACCTATTGCATTGCAAATGCTTTTTTTACAGTAGACTTTGGGGACCCATTTCCTTGCTTACATCTAGGCCCATGGGTTTCTATATAGGCCACTGACCTCTTAACATCACCATTACAAAGACAGCAGGCAGGTTTTGTTGTCACTTTCGTGCGGTTGAATAGTGCTATGAAAATGCTAGAGCGCGATTTCACGTCTCACCATGTTATTACCACACGGCTAGTCACATCATTTCGAAACAAGCACATTTATTGTTACTGTAAATTGACCTGCTCATATTTTGCACTATTTGACTTGTGATTCTGCCCGCATCACTGGAAAGCGCTTTCTCTTGGACACCAACGCGCTCCGTGAAATACAAACCTCCGAAACAAATCATAAATATAAACATGATATAGGTGACGCTCACTTCTCTGAATAGCCAGTAACACCCGGGCACCTTCCTACTGACGTATACAGTGGCCTATACAGGACACCCATGCCCCAGGCGCGCCGTCTCTCACCGCTCTCTTAATAAGCCTGCTATGTTAATATTCGCAAAAATAACAACCAGAGGGCAGGGGTCCGTGGGCTCGGCCGAAACACTGGCAATGTATAGATAATGGCGTCCAATGCCTGGTCTTTACCATAATCCCGTCCGGCACCTGCAGACCTTATGTGCGCCTTATTTATAGCGCAGTCACCAGCCAACGAAAGCACAGTGCGTGTGTGCCACACTCTCAGCTGCTGGACCTCAATCTACACCTATTGTAATGTAAAGGATTTATTATAGAGATTCAGTATGTCTGTTGGGCTTTAAGGATATTCACCACAGTTGCCATGCTCTCTTTAGGTTGAGCCTAAGGCATTGCTTTAGCATTGCTTGTTGGCGAGATATTATGTAGAGGCTTTAAAAAATGCACCCAAAGGCTTTTCTAGGCGGATTGCCTACAGTGCACATGTGCAAGCGCATGCACATCGCACACCATGCTGGTTTACACTTAAAAGAAATCCACTCCCCCGCCCCCCTCCGCGCAATGCCAGAGTTTGTTGTTCAGAAGCAACACCCCAGCTGCTTTGCCACCTCCTCCCTTCCTGCTGGCATTCCTCCCTCCTCACTCGCCCAGTCCTTGTTTCCCGTCACACCACCTTGCCTATGCCAGTGCGAAATTGCTCACCATTTGCTTGGGGGTCTGGGGTTTAATTACTTTGTGGAACTATTGATTTGGGTGTCTACTTTCTGGTGCAGTTACTCTCTGCCTGTCTGGTGCCAATGCTCTTCTGCTGTTACTGTTCATGTGCAGTGCACATGTTTACTGTCTGGTGCTGTTCATGTGCAGTGCACATGTTTACTGTCTGGTGCTGTTCGTGAGCAGTGCACATATTTGCTGCCTGGGGCTGTTCGTGTGCAGGTCATCTGTTTACTGCTTCCGGCTGTTCTCTTTGATATGTTTTATTTTCTACTGCAGTTACTCAAGGGCATGGTTGCTTTCTGGTGCTGGTACTGTGCAGTGCATTCTATCTATCTATCTGTCTATCTATCTATCGGCCTCACTCTATCTATCTATCAATCTATCTATCTATCTATCTGCCTCACTCTATCTATCTATCGCCCTCACTCTATCTATCTATCTATCTATCTATCTATCTATCTATCTATCTATCTATTGCCCTCACTCTATCTATCGCCTCACTCTATCTATCTATCTATCTATCTATCTATCTATCTATCTATCTATCTATCTATCTATCTATCTATCTATCTATCTATCTATCTATCTATCTATCTATCTATCTATCTATTTATCTATCTATCTATCTCTCAATCTATCTATCACCCTCACTCTATCTATCTATCGCCCTCACTCTATCTATCTCTCTATCTATCATGCCGTGACTCTATCTATCTATCTCCATCACTCTATCTATCTATCGCCCTCACTCTATCTATCGCCCTCACTCTATCTATCTATCTATCTATCTATCTATCTATCTATCTATCTATCTATCTTTCTATCGCCCTCACTCTATCTATCTCTCAATCTATCTATCTAGCGCCACCACAGCATCAATCCGTGCAACCATTCAACAACAGCTGGTTCAAATATGTTCTCTCAATGTTTCAAGCTTTATTACAAATGTCACAAAAAGATGTTAATATTTCACTTCTGTAATTGGATTTTCGTCACAATAAAATACACTGAACATAATCTTCACAAAAGTTATTTACAAAAGTTTAAGCTATTGCCATTATGAATTACAATAACTTTTATTTAAGTATTTAAAAAAATGTAAAGCCATTGTTATTTGTAATATCAATACATCTAAGTCACGTAAATACAACACATATTGCATTACAAATGCTATAGGAGTCACATTTGCGAAAGTTAAAACTATTGGCATTGTAAATGACAAAGCTATTAATTTCGCTATTTTCAAAACCAACATATAAATAAAAAAATTGCCACAATTATTTCTTGTCCTGAGGATGAACCGATATTGTTTAAGGTTCGAAACGTCGTCGACCTGAAATGCACTAAATGCTTAGCTGATACTAATTTTACATGCATATGTGTATTAATGTGGATTGTCTGTTGTATGATTTACAATATTCAGATGACCTATTTTTTGCCTGCTTAAAAAGTGTTTCCCTTGTTTGTGGTTCCCTAGTGTGGTAGCCAGACATCGGCTGGTGTCCTGCTTCTATCACACTCTGTGTTTTATTGCTTCATGATTGTTTCTATCAAGATAATAAATTGTCCGGCTGGGCTTTTCTTATAATAATATAGTTCCATTTGGTCTATATTTATTTTTCCAAAAATCCCCCTACTGTCTAAGGACCGCTGTCTTTGAAAATTAAGTATCTACCCAAGGTCCTTAGCTTATTGCGCCCTGGGTTCCCTTGTTTTGTTCAAATAATAATGGATAAGATTTCCATCATCAAGGCGTGCCAAGGTGGTATTCCCCAAAATCCCTGGCTGTTCCAAAAGACTTCCCAAGTACATAACGGGCGGACCTTCAGCAGTGGGCCCACCATCTCCACTCCGTCCACTTTTCTAAGTACAGCCGGCTGGCATCCCGTTACAATCGTAATCCAAACTAATGTGACAATCGGGATTCCCAGCCTAACAGGTCGGGGCCTGTTAGGGTAGGTCAGTCACCACTATATTCCAAACGAAAACATTTACTCCTTCTCCGATACCATGAGCACTGGCCGGCTCTATTTCGAAAAGTGGACGGAGTGGAAACTCCTTAGGCAAGGAACAACGAAATTAGTAATTATGAAGGACATGGATACTTAATGTATGCAGCAGCAAAGCATTATGGTTGTTGTGGTCCATAAATTCCAAGAATGAGGAAACCAAATTCAGTGACAATAATGTGTGGATGCGAAGTATTGCATTTTCAATGGATTAACCAGCGCATTGAATTTAAAAAGTACTCACTGATTTCAACTATTACATTTAATGAAACATCTGTGTGACTGACAGACTTCCACTTTAAGTCCATTTATAATGTTTGTGTTTTGGCATACTATGGGTCCTTCTTCACTGTTGATGAAGTTACACTTATAAAAATCTAATGAGTGTTTTCTCTCATATTTGCATATGATTAAGACTCGGGAGTAGTCAAAACGCGTCATGCTGCACGATTTGCCATGATTAAAAAACTATCGCTAATGTTTGCCGATTTTTGAACTCCTGATCTTTCTCATAATCTTTCTCAGTGGCAAGAGTTTAGCGACAGTCGTAATGAATGTAAAGAAAAACAACAGCACTGGCTGAAGTACTTACCCCCGACATCAAACAACATTAGTGTTCCTGCTGCCAAAGTTGGAGCATTATACGGGTGGCCCACAGTATTATCTCCTGGTGTCTCCAGGCCTAAAGTTACTCGGTCAGCAAGTATCTGACATGGTAATCAAGGGCCTGGAGAAAAAGGTGCTTTGTGCTCTGTTGCAAGTGCTGCACAGGGGAGTAGAGAAATAAGGCAAACATTGTGTGGGTCCATAATATCGAATGAAGTTTATTTAAGCAGCATCCCTACTATTTCTATAGGTTCTAGGACCAGATGTACAAAGCATTTTACTGTTGCAAATGGCCTATCGGGCCAATTGCAACCAGTAAATTGCTTTTTGGCATGTATCAATCCTATTTTGCGAGTCAGTAACCTATTACCAACTCACAAAATAGGGTTTGCAAGTCGCTATTAGGAAGGGGTGTCCTTTCCTAATAGTGAGTTGCACTGGTATGTAGGAATGTTTTGCGACCGGGAATGCAGTCTCAAAACATTCGCAATTACCACCAACTTCAAGTTGGTGGTAAGCCATTTGCAAACGGGAAGGGATCCCCTAGGGACCTCTTCCCCGTTGTGAATGGGGTGCCAACATATTTTCAGAGAAGGCAGTGGGTTCTATGGACCACGGCCTGCCCTTAAAAAATGAAAAGAAAATGTTTCATTCTTTTCTTTTAAACACATCCCATTTTCCTTTAAGGAAAACGGGCTGCATTTGAAAATAAAAAAAGTTGCTTTAATTAAAAAGCAGCAAAACACACAAGATGATGGACAGAATGTTGCACAATGGCAAAACATTCTCCCCCAGTCACAGATCTGGGTTTAATCCATTGTTTTTTTTGCTCACCAAGCCACCCCAGTTCAGACATGGCCATATGCAAATCAGTCTCGAACCTGTGCCTCAAGGGAACAGTCCAGACCAAACTGCCAAGTCATGTCTTTCCTGGACCGGAATCAAGCATCCTAGGACTGGTTTTTGGCTATCAGCCTTCATCAGCCAGGATAGCTAGACTCCAGTGGCATAGTGAGCATGGGACCCACGTCTGGGCATACCCTTCCCACATAGGGTGAACAGCAAAACACACAGGATGATGGACGGAATGTTGCACAATGGCAATACATTCTCCCCCAGTCACAGATCTGGGTTTAATCCATTGTTTTGTAGCTCACCAAATCACCCCAGTTCAGACATGCCCATATGCAAATCAGTCTTGACCCTGTTCCTCATGGGAACAGTCCAGACCGAACAGCCAAGCCATGTCTTTCCTGGACCGGAATCAAGCATTCTGGGACCGAAATCAAGCATCCTAGGACCGGTTTCTGGCTATCAGCCTTCATCAGCAGGATAGCTTGACCCCAGTGGCGTAGTGAGCACGGGACCCACGTCTGGGCATACCCTTCCTACATAGGGTGAACAGCAAAACACACAAGATGATGGACTGAATGTTGCACAATGGCAAACCATTCTCCCCAGTCACAGATCTGGGTTTAACCCATCGTTGTGTTTGCTCACCAAGCCACCCCAGTACAGACATTGCCATATGCAAATCAGTCTTGACCCTGTGCCTCATGGGAACAGTCCAGCCCAAACTGCCAAGCCATGTCTTCCCTGGCTCGGAATCAAGCATCCTAGGACCGGTTTCTGGCTATCAGCCTTCATCAGCCAGGATAGCTTCTCCAGTGGCGTAGTGAGCACGGGACCCACGTCTGGGCATGCCATTCCCACATAGGGGGAACAGCAAAACACACAAGATGATGGACGGAATGTTGCACAAAAGCAAAACATTCTCCCCCAGTCACAGATCTAGCCAGAAAGCAGCCCTAGGATGCATTTGGACCAAACCGTGGAACCCTGCTCTGAAGGATCTAAAGCTGGCCGGAAAGAAGCAGCGTCCAGACCTAAGACTTTGTTTGCCATCTCGGAACCTGAGACTCTTGTTGTTTTCTTTACCCCTCTGAAGTACAAACCAATAAAACGCTTTCCCCGTATGAACTCTCTCTGAGTGAACCTCCTTTCTCTTCTACAAGTTGCCCCCCCCTCCAGTGTATCCTTTACAGATAGACAACCCTAACCCTTCTCCGTCCTCTACAGAAAGTCCCTACATTTCTTCTTCTTCCACTCTGACCTAAGTTATTTACAACAAAGTATTTACAGCAAAAGTCTTTTTAGTCCATGATCAAACTTGTTCCAACTGCTTCTAAAACATATTCCAAAAGTTCAAGACAAAGAACAATAGACTCATGAGATGGTATTTCAGGACCAAATGTAGGAAAGATCAATCTGCTCAGAATCAAATGACGAATTCCGCTCAAGACTGGGGGATTTGGAACAGTGATGGTCAGTATACCTTCGATCTCAAGTCCCGGCACCAACAACAGCACGTCCAATTTGATGTTAGGACTGTTACTGATCACTGTCACTGTCCTCACATTTCCCCATCTCAATATGGCATCAGTCACAGGGTAGGTCCACTCCGGAGTTGTGTACCTTCGACAAGGCACCCTCTTTCGTCTTGATCTTCTCAGTCCTCCACGAGCTTGCCCTACTTCGTCTCCGTCTGACTCAGACTCCTCAGACACAGGAGCAAGATCCCTTTCGGAAACCAACCTCAGGTTAAGTCGCTTCTGTCTTTCTGGCCACTGTTCCCCTGCTCTGCTGGTTCTCCTGCTTTCTTCTTTCTCACTCTGCTCACAGTTTTCTTCAGATGAGTTCTGCTTCGGGTCACTTTCATTGTCACTTCCCCTTTCTCCGCTTCACCTCCATCGTCACCCTTTTCAGCTTCATCTAGTGAGCAACCAGCTTCATCAGACACCCTCACAGCTTAGCGTGGCACTGCCACCTCAGCCGGATTTTCATTATGGAGAGGAGCTGTTTCGTTCAAGGGTGCTGGAACTCGTTGAGTGTGTGAAGCATGCACCCAGTTAGGCAGCCCTCCACACTTCACAGCAGTGTTCGTGATAAGGATGACTTGGTAGGGTCCCTTCCATTGAACATCCAGGCAGCTCTTTCGCACGTGCTTCCGAACCAGTACCCAGTCCCCTGGACTCAGGTTGTGGCAGAGATCACTGGAAGCCGGGACCACAGCAGCCTGCACCTGATGGGACAGAGAACGGATGACATCAGCGAGTCCCTTGCAATAATCAAGAATCAGATCATCTGTGATGCTCAGCAAGGCTGTTGATGGCACCGCTGGTAACCTCATTGCCTTCCCCATCAGCACGTCATGAGGTGAGAGACCTGTTCTCCTGTCTGGGGTACTGTGCATACTCATTAGCTCTAAAGGTAGAGTGTCTGGCCATTTCAGCGATGTGGATGAACACACTTTCGCCATCTGAGCTTTCAGAGTTCCGTTGATCTGCTCCACTATCACAGAAGCCTCTGGTCGATAACTACAATGGCATCTCTGATCAATATTCAGTGCTATGCAAAGCATCTTCATGATCTTGCTATGGAAGTGAGTTCCTCTGTCCGAATCCAAAGAGGTCGGAACACCCGATTCTAGGCACAAGTTCCCTCAACAATAGCTTAGCTACTGTAAGAGTGTCGCACCTGCGTGTTGGGTATGCCTCCACCCACTGTGAGAACACACACACCACCACCAAGATGTACCTCAGATGATTGCATTTTGGCATCTCAATGAAATCTGATTGCATTCTGTTGAAAGGCCCTCCAGACCTCCCGATGTGACTCATGGTAACTGCAGTTCTTTTCCCAACATTCATTTGCTGACACGTAACACACCTTTGACACACAGCTTCAGCCACAGCACGAAATTTCGTATTGTACCATGTCTGTCTGAACACTCGCACCATTGCATCTCTTCCCAAATGAACTGCACCATGGATTTGTCTCGCCATTAGACTCAACAGCTCATCCGGCAACACCGCTCTCCCATCAGTCGAGACCCAAATATCCACATCTCCTTTCATACAGCCTGAATTAATCCACACATTTTTCTTGTGGTCTGACACTTCTTCCTGCATGCATTTGAGCTCATCCCAAGTATCTGCCATCTCCATCATCATGTTTAACTCTTTTCTCTCCTGACATCCCTCTATGTCTTGCTCAGTGAAGGAATAGCCCTGCTAGGCACAGAAACGTGCAACCTCATCGGGATATCTGTTGCAGAGTGACACGAAACCTGTCCCTTTTCCATGAGCCATGCATTTCACGACAGCAATCTCTTTGGGACATTGCAACGCTTCCAAGAGCAATATGACAAATTCCCCGTTCCTGATAGGGAATCCAGATGAGGTCATGTAACCTCTCTGAGACCATAAATATCTGAAGTCATGAACCACACCAAACACATACTGGCTGTCAGTATAAATGGTGATCCGAATCTGGTCTGCTGCCAAACAAGCACAAGTTAGGGCAATGATCTCAGCCACCTGAGTGGAGTATACTCCATCCAGGCACGCAGCTTCAACAACTCCTGTAATGGTGCACACAGAAAATGCTGCTCTCAACTGACCAACACTGTCTCTAATACATGAACCATCAACAAAAAAAATTTCATCAGGGTCAGTCAGTGGTTCATCAACAATGTCAGGTCTCGGTTTGGTGCAAAGTTCAGTCACATCGAGACAATCATGATCTTCATAATCTTCATCAAGTGTGTTTGGCAATGGCATCAAGGTAGCAGGATTCAAAACAGAACACCTCTTAAGGGTCACATTCTCTGCAGCAAGTATGACCTGCTCATAGTGTGTGAGCCTATTATTCATCAGGTGCTGTGTCTTGGTCCTGGTCATCAATAGCTCAACAGAGTGCGGTACAAACACAGTCAATTGGTGACCTATGACAATGCTCTCACACCTTTCAATGCTGACACCCGTTTCCAGCAACGGATTTGAGACATCCGGGCAACGCTGAAGCTACTGCATCTAAAGTAGCTGAGAAATAGGCAACTGGTCTACGGACACCTCCATGATCCTGAACTAGGACTGCTAATGCACAACCTTATCGTTCACAGCAGAATAGTGAAAAAGACTTATTGTAGTCAGGCATTCCCAGTGCCGGAGCACAACAAAGGTCCTCTCGCAACTCCAGGAAAGCCTTCATGCAGTCATTGTCCGATGGTACTGGATCACTCACGTCCTTGTGCGTCAGTCTCTGTAAAGGCTTTGCCTTCAATGAGAAGTTGGCAATCCACTGGCGACAGTAGCCAACCATCCCTAGGAACATCCTGACCTCTCTCTGGGTTGAAGGCACCATCATGTTCATGATTGCCTTAATCCTATCCGGTGACATTTTCCTTTTGCCCTTCTCTAGTCTGTGACCCAAATACTGCACTTCATTCAGGCAGTACTGCAACTTATTTGGCGATACCTTGTGTCCATTCTCTGCCAAATGATTCAATAAAGCGATGGTATCAATCCTGCATGCATCCTCTGTCTCTGACGCCACAAGGAGGTCGTCTATGTACTGGACGAGAACGGAGTTCTGCGGCAGTACTAGACTCTCCAGATTCTTTTTCACGATCTGATTAAAGATCGATGGACTCTCTGTGTACTGCTGAGGGATACAACACCACGTTAAGATACGACTTTCCAGCTTGAAAGCAAACAAAAACTGTCTCTCTTCGTGCAAAGGTATCGAGAAGAAAGCTTGGCAAAGGTCAATCACAGTAAACCACTCAGCCTGGCATTTGATCTGAAATAGGATTACAGATGGATTCGGTACCATTGGACAACAGGGAACAACTATGTTGTTCACCCGGCGCAAATCCTGCACAATTCTGAACTTCCCGCTTGGTTTCTGCAATCTCATAATAGGCGAATTACATGGACTGCTCAATATTTCCTTCAGAATTCCCTGTTTAATCATAGACTCAATCACAGGCTTTATCCCTGCAATCGTCTCTGGGGTCAAATTATACTGAGGCGTTCGGGGGAAATCAGCATTCTGCTTAACCTGGATCTTAACTGGCTCAACTCCTTTAATCAATCCTATGTCTTCTCCGGTAAAGTCCCACACTTCCTCTGAAACTGATTCTCTCAAATCAAGTGGAAGCTCTTCCACTGTCAGAGCTGGATACATCTTTATGCACTTATTAGTCTGCAGTTCCACTCCTTTAGGGGTGCAATAGATGATACAATTAAGCTTGCACAGGAGATCCCTCCCTAGCAAACAAACATGACTTGAATCACACACCACAAACTAATGTCTATCTCTGAACGTTCCTATCTTCACAGGAATTGGTTCTGTCAGAGGATTTGTAATTTTCCTATTTGCGACACCTACAACTTGGATTGTCCGTCCCGAGAGGAGTAGGTTGGGGACTACTGCAGATCTCACAGTAGAACGGGTAGCACCAGTATCAACCAAAAAGGTGGTAGGATGACCATCAACGTCAGCTTCTACAAATGGTCCCCTCTGGTCTAACTCCAAGACTGCCCCAAGAGTGCAGTCTTCCTCCCCCCTCAGACACCATCATGCCAACGGATCTAAGTAACGATCATCGCTCTCTTCAAAGAGAGGCATCTGCAGGTAAGTCCGAGTCCCTGTCGATATTTTCAGTGACTGGGAACCTGGACTCGAGGAGCCATAGTCCCCCCTTTTATCAACTTAGTCTTTGCTACTGCTGTCGTCATCACCCGGAGTGTTTGCACCTGAGTCACTTCCTCCTGCTGCTCCTGATTTTCAGAATTATATGGACACTCGCATCTCCAGTGTCCAATCTGATGACACTGGTAACACTCTGTGGTCTTTTTCAAAGTTGCCACATCTACCCTTGGCTTGGAGTCATTGCCATTTCCCTTTATCTGACCATTCTGTTTCCTCCCTAAAGTTCCACCTCCCGACTGGGCCTGTCCTCCCTTGTCAGCCGATTGCATCTGGACCAGCATCAGCTTGTCCTTAAGCTTTTTGTGCTTCGAGTCGATTTTATCACTACAGTACCTGGCATACCTCAAAATCTCGTCCAGCAGCTTGTTCTGCCTACAGATCAAGTGTTGCTGGATCATAGGGCAAATATCAGGTTCCAACCCCAGAACGAACTTTGAAACAAACTGTCCCATGTCCTTAGGGTCCATTACTTCTAGGCCACTGTACTGCCTAAAGACTTGCAACAATCGTTCGTAATACTCATGCACCGTCTCTTTAGGTTCCTGAACTGTCCGATCTATCTTCACTCAGTCAATATCCTGTGGTGGTACCTTAGATTTCAACCAGGTAATCACTT
Source organism: Lissotriton vulgaris (assembly GCF_964263255.1). Classification (NCBI taxonomy): domain Eukaryota; kingdom Metazoa; phylum Chordata; class Amphibia; order Caudata; family Salamandridae; genus Lissotriton; species Lissotriton vulgaris. The sequence continues at coordinate 72,890 of NW_028250616.1, read as the reverse complement.
GTTCGTATTTTTTCATCACCAAAGGTGACGGGCCATTCGTGGCAGCATCCCTTTCTGGATCCACAGTGGGTCATTCGATAGCAATCTTGCATGCTACCCACAAATCTCCCGGAACCAAAATGTCAAAAAAGTGTTCAAATCAATCCAAAACACCTTTGAGATCTTAACAAACCTCTCTACCTACTTGTACCATTCAACTGGGCTCTCTCTCAGCTTTGGGAAATCATTCGTAAAGGCAGCCAAATCTCCCAGACTCCAGGGCACATGTACATATCCTTCATTGGCCACTTCCCGTAAAGGGTATGCTCTAATTTCTACCATTCCTCCTCCTGAAGGAGGTGTCTCTGCCATACTCCTTCTGACACTCTTTTTCTTTGACCACCTTTCTTCCCATTTGTCAAGTCTGCTCCAAGCTCGTATCCCTATAATCAGTTCTCGAATATGAGTCTTCAATCCAATCACCCTTTTCTCTTCCAAGTCCTGATCAGTATACTGCAGTCGGTGATTACCCTGCAACATTTTTGTCCTAGACAGATCTACATCATATTTATTCGCTAATTCAGTCAGTTTCCCATGCGTCAACCCAGCTTTCCGAGTCACATCCTTCGCTACAACAGCAACTCATCTGGTTCGTAAAGTTCAATCCTCTCTAAAGGCAAGTTTCCGTCAACAATTTCATCCACTTCTGCTTTTAACCGCATCACATGAATTCTTTTTGCCTTAATTGCTGCACTCAAGGTACCTTGACCAGATGCACTACCGCTACTCCTCTGTCCACAAGCTTTGTCCTGTTCTCTGCATCTGTTTGCTTAAGATACATCCCTAAAAGCCACCTTGTTCTCGAAGCGCCCTTGATCCCAATCCTCCCTTGGCCTGTCGCTCTGAGCCCCCTCAACTGTCTCCCATGTTCTCAGATCTGGCCTCAACGCCCCGAAAGATTTTGGTCTTGGGCCCCTCAAATCCATCGGTCCCCTCGACGAGTCTGCTGTCGCTGGTAACATGGTACTCGATTCCACAGGCCTTGGCATTGGGCTCAATCCTTCCACTACACTGTTCCTGTCAGAACTGATACTTCCTTGCATACCCATCTGCGGTGAACCTCCACTTTGCGTCTGCTCAGGATTATATATTGACACTATGTGACCGGTACTGTAAGAGCGTCCGGCAACCTCTGAGAACTGACAGTTTCTACATTTTGTTCCTCCTGTCGAGAGCTTTCCCACTACTTCAGCTCTAGGGGGGACCTGCAGTACCCTAACTTCCTCTACTGGAGTTGACTTCTCCTCCCCTGGCTCTGGGTTGTATGGAGGTGGTCTCTCAGATAGCAGCCTTTCTATCAAGCTATCATCCGTATCACTGTTGTCTTCCTCTGCATTCTTTTTCTGCGCATCCCCTGTTTTAAAAAACAATGGGTACAATCTATCTCCCTCAAACGTCTGTACTCTCCATCTATTTTCCAATGCATCCCACCTCACATCCTGAACTGCCCTAGCTGACCTCTTCACTCTTTCCTGTCGCCTGTCCCTGTTCCTTTCGTGCGCCGCTCTGATCCATGCATTCAGTGCCTCAAACTGTGTCGGCCTAGGTAGAGGTCGCAAGGAAGCCATAATTGATTTCAACTGATACAACACTTCCAATCTGAAAGTTCTGTATCTGGGGAAATTCAACTCTTCATTTCCGTTAGTCATTTTGCACCAATTTTCAAGCCACAATATAGTGTGCAACCCAACATTTGTAGCCATGTAATGAGCCGGAGTATCCTCGGGTGGGGCCTCAGCCTGATCTCCTTTCATACAACAGGCACTCCAACTCCGCAAGACATTACACCACAACACAACATATAAACACTGCAATCTAACAACATGTAACCCTATTCATACTCACACTCCTACGAACTGCTGCTTTTCGCCGCACCGTCACTCTCCGTCGGTCTCTATGGAATGCTGTTTCCCACCGACAATCCACTGGACAATCATCACCTAATTTCTATGGGCCTTGGAAACTTCTAATCCTAATCTAGATCTTCCCTCGCTCTAGAAGGGAACCATCAACTCTGCTACCAACTGGGTAAACTGGGATTCTCATCTAGATTATTTTACCAATCTCTAGAATCCCAGGTCAGGTCGACTGAATCTTTTTCCCTGTCTTAGAAGCGTAAAGGGAAGATTTTCACAATCATAGCTCATAACAACTTTATAAAACAAATCCAAGGTAGACTCAAAGGACCCCTGACGACCAACTGAAAATTTGAAAATGTGTTACAAAGCTAAAAACAACTGAACATACAAACATCTCAGCAAAAGATTCAGGAAATAGACTGGCACTAATACAAAGGTAATCCTACGCAAGAGTCTCAAACGACTCAAAATAAAAATCAGGGTTAGCTCGAGAAGCATTAGACATACCATTACGGACAATGTAGAAAGTCGAGACTGCATTTACAAAATGGAAAAGAAATTGGTTAGACTGTCCCTACACTAACTCTAAGGTGACATCCCTACTTAACGAATTACCCAGCAAAAATAAAGGTGTCAGCTGTGATGACTTCCTAAGAAGTACATTCACCTTCCAATAAGTTGCTTCAATTTCTGAGCTCGTTCTAAGATGCTCCTTCTTGCACCTTACTCTGCCTTAAGTTCACAAACTCTAAACCCCTAATCTGCTCTCTGCTCTCTGTTCTCTGCTCTCTGCTCCGGACTGACTCTCCACCCTTGGGCGCTGTCCCTAATACAAAAGCCCAAGGACAGTTGACACGCCCAGAGGTACGCCACTGTGGCAGGTACAGATCTTCGGACTTTTCCAGTACGGCACCTCTCCAGCAAGCCTCCGTTGGTGTGTCCTTGGGTCCCAGGCACCTTCTCCACTGAATGTTGCACTCCCAAATTCCTTGGCAGCATCTCTGCACTCGCGCCCACTATCCTAACTTCTAAACAATGGACCTTTCTACCTAACGAGCTTTGTGGCCTTGCACCTGCAAGCTGGAATACATGAGACCATCCTTGCAAACATTCAAAGTTACAATTTAATATTCGCTAAGGACAGCCTTTCCCAGGCGAGAGAAATCATTTCTTTTCGACTAAAGCTAACCAAGGAAAAAATACAGTTAGGCCTCTACTGGCTTCAACATGTCCCCGGCCTTTGCACTTTTAAACGCATTTCTAACATGACATGACATTGCATTTGATCACTATAAAACATTAGTTCTGCAAGCAATATCTTTCACATTAAACCCCATGTTAATCCACTCATTAATAGGCACATGTATTATTTTCATTAATGCACATCATTGTTTATGCAACATTTCACATATGATTACATTTCTACGTTATGCAGCATCACATTTTGATTAAGGTCCGACATTAGTATCTACATAATACACACATTACTAGATATTGCACTGATTCCCAGCCTAATGTTACATTTCTAAACTACATTAGTAAGATCCTTTAAATATGTGGATGCTGACTACTCTGGTTTATGATGCACCCCTATACATTTTTCAAAGTAACATGGCGCTCTCTCAGTACCAAAAATGCCTTAATAATTAAGCATTGATTTTTCCATGCCTCTGCCTGTGGTGTGGTGGTCAGAACTGCTGTCTCAAGCGCTGGAGATCCTGGTTCGAGACTCGGTCTCCCAACATCCTGTGATTCTAAGCAAATCACTTAATTGCTTGGGTGATGTATTGTGCTCCATAAATCTGCTACAAGACCAGAAAGAGGCAAAACTTTATGAAGAAATAATTTCACCAAAGCGAATGTTAACAGTATTTTGGCCACGGAAAACTGATAAGAGAAGTTGATGAGGAACAAGCATTGGCAAATGCAGGAAACTATGCTGCAGCCAATAGAAATGGAGGAAAAGTAAGTGGCACACACAGGAACCAATGAAGAACCAGGAAAGAGAGGGGGTGAAATGTAAGTCCCTTTTAAGTTTATATTAAACACAGTAGATTTCACAAGCACCGCACAAGCACCGTGCAGGCAAAAACTAAAAAGAACGGACAGGTGACAACTTTAGGGTCAGGGTGAGTGCTTGCTCAAACCTTGCAGGATCTCATGCTTGATAAGGAGGTCTGGTGCTAGAACTTCAAACGTGCCTTTGCTTAGACCCCTGCTTGGTGGTGTGTTGGTTATTGACCGCTGAAGAGGATGCAAGAAGTTATTTAATCACAGGATCACCGAGCCCAGCCCACCTGCTGCATAGTTTCTGAAGTTTTCTAGCTCCATACACAAATAGTTTACCCAGTACACGTTTTTTATTTCTATTCTTTCTATTCTGGGGTTTCTACAGCTAATGCATGAATAGGAATACATCTTAGGCATGCTCTTGGAAACTTGAGCGCTCTCTGCCCTAACAAGTAGCAGACACATGGTCCAGATTGTCCATACTTTATCTGGGCACCTGTGGTTATTATCTATTCAGTCACTCTGTTGTAATGAGGTTTGATGTTACTTCACTTATAACGATTATTTCGTTTTTTGAAATCATTTTAATGGCATATTGTAGTAGCATTTTATAGCCCTTTCTACCCCTGTTAAGGCATAAAAGTGTTTAATGGCGAGTGGCATGCTACTTCGGAGGCCAAGGTTAGTAATTAATTTGGTGTTTTGTTTATTTTGATTAGATTTGTGTTTTCAAAATACATCCTCCTATGTCTTTACCCCGTTTGTGGTGGAATTAACAGTTAGATGTGATTGGTAGCGGGAGATTCGGGGGTATGTTAGTTCGTGTGAATGATTGGCGGGGTGAATGGGCAATGAATATTTGAAGAACACAAACCTTGCTAGAGAGCAACTGAGATATTAGTACTAGGGGGCCCTGCTTCACTGTGAAAGGGCACACTTTCACAGATTGCCCACCTGCTGCTCCAGGGGCCCCTCCCACACAATCACAATACACATGCAAGACAGCTGGAGGGCTGATCAGGGCATTCCTGGGGGGTGCAGGGGTGGGGGGAAGGCACAGCAGCCGGCCAGCATCACAGTGTCAGGGGCGGGGCAGCACCTGTGTTAAGTACCAGCCATTCTCTTGCATTTTGTTGCTAGGTGACAGGATGCTGGTAGGGCGAGGTGGGTGAGGGGGAAGAAGGAGTAGCCAGATCAACTGACTTTTGCTAACTTTTGCAACCCCATTATGTTTTTTGTGGGAATGTGTATTTACGAAATGCCTTGTTACTGCTTCAAAGGCCCAGGGGAGGGGGCCCACTTTCTCTGTGCCTCTAAGCACTATAGAAAGCGGCAAGGTCCAGGTGTGAGGACCCCCTTCCCTGGGCCTTGTAGCCAGTACTCCCTCTTTCCTTTCCTTTATTTGTTCCCCAGTGCAATGAATCCAAAAAATAAAAACAATTTTGCTGGAAAGGTCGTCTTTTTTCTGACATTTTTCAATTCCAAAGTGCAGACTTGGGATGGAAAGAAATAAAAGGTTCAAAATGTAAAAAATATCTAAAGCAAGACAGAGTGGGTCGAAAAGGAGACAGATTGATTTTATTCACACCCAAAACACATTAGTGCCACTTTACAGAGTTTGCCAGTGAAGTACTACGTTTGTTTTCTTGTATTTCTCTGAACAGCATTGTTTTCCCTGTGCAGGAAAATGCACTATTCCTGGATGTACTGCAATACCTGCTTGATGGGCGGATTGGAAAATAAATGCATGCAGCGGCTCTGTATTGACGAATGTGGTCTTTTTAAACAATATTGCTTACGTTTTGTAAGGATGTAAGCAATGGACATTGAAACTGGCCCCTTCTGGCCCTGTAGTCATGGCCTTAACTTTTCATGCAAAAGCACTTATTGTTTTCTGAATAATAAGTGCAAAAGCGTTAAGGTAACCATGTTGTTCCTGCTTACATTTCACATGCTTTTAATTAATCTTACATTCTTTATGAGTGTTTTCTTTTTCCAGGATGTTGTCACTTTTTTTTAGGCAGCATATTGCTCTTGTCTAGTGCCTAATTTTAATTGAGTTGCCTCCAGGTGTTTATAGCGGGGCGCAATTGGGTTGTAGTTGAAGGCAGTGCGGGTTTCTCCCAGTGGGGCAGTATGGTGTTCAGTGGGGGAGAGGATGTGGCACTATGGTCAAAGCTGCCCCTATTGAAGCTCAACTTGAGTCTTTTGGGCAGGTCTTCGAAGCAGCACACCCTATAGCAACAGAGTGAGATCACAGGACCCTTGAAAAGGGCCAGCTCTAGGGCAGTGCGACCGATGAGATCGCACTGAGCGCTGACTTCGGGTGGGGCATCATGTTTGCGAGTATATTATGTTTCTAAAAGCACTTGTTGCCTCCTTCCTGGACTCCAGCAATTTTTGGCAACAATAAAAATGCAATGATAACTCCGGTGATTAATGTTATTCCTAGAGAGAGATGGAGTTTTGTCAAGTGAAAGTTTTGACTTCTGGAAAGGTAGCGCAGAGGGTTAATGTACCTGCTGCAAAAAACATGTACCATGCAGATCACTTAGTCCACATAATTTAAATAGGCCAATAGGTTACTGCTTTTGTCAGAGAGATCCATATTGTTACTTGCAGTTTATAAGTCAAAATCCTAACCTAGAACAGTGAGCTATTAAATGTCATCTAAGAGCTGATTGCAAACTGCAAGGTATAAATTACAGCATTATGGTTTTTTCCCCGGTCTTTGATTATCCCAATGTTGTAAAAAGGTTTAATTTGGACAGAAATCAATTCTGGTTATTAAAGAGAACCACCAACCATGGTATTGCATTCTAAATTCAGAGTTTGTGTTTCTCCAGATCAATCACTAATAAACTATACTGCCTACTAGTATGATTGTAATGTGTAACATTACCTATTGTGATTTACACATGTATGATTGATTGTCTCTGTGTAATGTATGATTTAAAGTTCTCTGACACCCTACACTGGTATCACTGGCGCTGTAAATCAAATTAAATGCATCTGAGCGAGAATGTGGTAATGGAGATTTGAGTGGCACTGTTAAAGGGTTGTAGTGAGGGAATCCGTGGCAGAGCGAGTCATTGGGGGGCACCAACATTGTCGCACAGGGCTCCACCAGCGCTCAAGGCGGCCACTTCTACTTCCTACAGTTCTAACACCAAATCAAAAACGTTGATTTGAAAACCCCTTGAACCTTGAATCTGATGTGTACCTTCAAGTCAATGTATGATTTAGCAGTGGTCTTGGTTGTTTTAAGTCTTTTTTTATTTATGTACTATCTTTATTTGTTTGCAGTGGTGTCTTGTAATTTTGTACTATGTGTTGTGTTTTTGCACTGGCGAGTAAAGAGCCAACACACAAAAAAGATTGTCCTACGTCTCTTAGCATGTGTATGTGGGATACTGGTGAGAGGATTTGCGTTAAAACAAATTACGAAGTATTAATGACGGTAGCACAATAATGGCACAGAAAGATACGCGAGCCTTTTGAAATTTGCAATTATATCCTTGGTGTGAGAGGTTTTTTCTTGTGTCATTTTATATTTAGAATGATCCCGCCCCTCATTACCTCAACAGGATCTCCCCCCTTTACGAGGCAGAACTGGAAATTAATCATGCACTCATCTGGAAACAATCAGTTAACCAGGAGTAAATAATATACATTTTTGTGAGACCTGCACCTAGCTTCTCCATCCAATGTGACAAATGTAATCCATGTAATACAGTTTTAAAATATAAGGACTTATTTTATTTGTATATTTATCTTTTTGCCCATGTTACTGATATCCACGTTAGGTTTCTTCGGGATGCTAAATAAGATCAATTGTCCTGCGATGTCAATTTCAGTGATGTCACTTCTTGTGATGTTACCAAGGGCGGCTCCTCCACTAGGGTGGAGGAGCGTCGCCCTACTTCTTTCTCACAGTGTGAGAAGGAAAAACATACAATTCTAAAACTACCATTTTATGTTTCTGCTTCTCGCACTGCGAGAAAGCAGAAGGGTTTGGTTGGGGCGGGCGGGTCTTCTTTAGGGCAGGGGAGGAGTACCTTGCCCACTGCTAAGGGCACTGACTGTTTGGTCGGCCCTCCAGGGCCAACCAAACCAGTCATGGGCACTCTGGCCTTTCTCTATGTAGGCTGCAATGCACCCTACTCGGAGAAAATGGCCTCCCCATAGGCGCCTGGCTGGTCGGCATACCGACCAATCACAATGCTGCCATTGCAGCCTTGTGAATGGCTTACGGGAGGGAGGCTGCCTGCTTCCTATTCCTGCCAGAGGCAGGAAAGCAGGAGAGCAGTTAAGAAGCAGAGACGATGTGAGATCTGGGAAGGTAAGTTTATTTAATTTTTAAATTACCCCCAGTGCGCAAACCTCCACAAGACCCCCCCCCCCAACCCACGCATCATGCTGGCCACGAAATTAGAGGGGCCTCACATCTTCCCTTTCACCCGGAGCCCCAGAAGTTCTAGGACCGGCCCTGATTAGTACTGAAGGGATCCCTAGGGCACGACTAATTAGTATTTGAAATGAGGTAGAGTTTCAACCAGTACAGACTTGGTAACAAAGATTTGTTAAAGGTAATACAGGGCTGTGACCTTGTTATTTGAGCTGGCAAACTCAAACGTGACGTGCTACTTGTCCGTGCAAACACTGAATCATAGTGTTAAAGATTAATTATAAAAAAATAGGCATATGATAGAGAGGCCGACGATTGAATGGGCATGCAGATTTTGCTGCAGTAGCGCTTATTTAAGATCATTCCACTCTGCTCTATGCCACTCTACGCAACACCCTATACACCACTACACTTTGCTCTACACCACTCTACTCTGCTCTACGCCACTCCACAACACTCTATGCCACTCTACTCTATGACACTGTACTCAACTCTGACACTGTTCTACACTCAACTCTATGCCCTTGCACTTTACTATACTATACTCCCTCCACGACACTCCACAACACTGTACAATACTCTGACACTCCTCGCAACTCCACTCAACTCTACTGTACACTACTCTATGCCACTCCATAACACTCCACTCTGCCACACTCCACTCCATGCAACTCTCCTTTTTTTTTTTTTTTGTCCTCATTTGCCTTACCCCCTGCTTAGGAAATGCCAACCACCTTGCGTGTCCCCGACCAAGAGAGGGAACCAAGAAAATGTTACCCATCTCTGGAACTGGACTCCGAGATATTTTACTGGTGGCAGAGAAGTCCCAAGAAGAAGGGGAATTTAAATTCTTACGCTGACTCCATCTAGGTATGTCTCAACCTGAAGGACCAAAAAACCGTATCGAGGCCAGACCCGGTCCAAGGAGTGTTGGTGGCATAATCATAGGACCCGGGGAAAAAAAAAAAAAACCCCGGAACACTATCTCCACTGTATCAACAGATCCCAAAAGGCCAGATTACGGTTATTGCAAGCTCTAGCCATGTCCACCTTTGATGTTTCATATAAAGACGTGAGCCAGTCCGAATATATTGGAGCAGATTTTTCCACCCACCGTATGCAAATCTGCCTCCTAGCCAACAGAATAGCATAAAACAAAAAGGATCTTGCTTTGCCAGAAATACTGTCCTCTATTCCAAAGATGATTAGTGGCAATGAAATTACTAATGATGTGTTCATAATGGAATTTAAGGTAGACAGCACTTCCTCCCAGAACTGACCGATGTTGGGGCATTCCAAGAACATGTGAATATCTGAAGCTTCTGGTAAATTACATTTATTACACTTCTTGTCTGGGAGAAATTTGGAAAGTCTCAGCGGAGTTATATAAGCCCGATGTGCTTTGAACAGATGGTTGCGCCTCAGCCATGATGGCTTCACCACTTTATAGAGGAGCTCAAAAGATCTTAACCATATCTCCTCACATTGTAAGCCCATTGTCTCTCCCCACAATTCATCTGGAAGGGTGAAATCCCCATCGGTTTCCTCCAGAAGCTGCCAATACCAGAAGGCCACCTCCTTACCACCCCTAGGTCTTTCTAGTAGCAGCTGCTCCAGGGAGCTTGATTTCCCAAATAATACATCTTTGCACCGCTGGGCTCTCCCCCAGCTTTCCAGCTGGATGAATTTAAATCTAGAAAATGCTGGACCTATACGCTCATGTAATACATCCCAAGGAAGTATCGATCCGTCCACCAATAACTCTCCCCATCTAGCAATTCCAGCTTCCTCTAGTGGGGAAGATAAGCTGTCCCTAAGACACTCCGGTAAACCCGGGGAGTCCCATATGGGAGCGAAATTAGAGTAGTAAGACAGCCCCAATCTTCTTCTAATGGCTAGCCAGCCCCTAGCCCATGACTGTATGATTTTCAGTCTTATTTTCTTAAAATATTTCTGGCTCCCAAATTTAAATCGAAATCCGTCAGCTGGTAGATTTGCTCCGGTTAACATGGCTTTATACATTGTCACCTCCAGAAGACTCGATGGTGTTTTTAGTAACATCCTGGAGTAGGACAACTGAAAGGCCCAAGCGTAATACACTAAATCCGGTAGGGCGAGGCCCCCCTTCTCCCTTCTCCTCCTCAACTTCTTCCACGCAATTCTAGTCGACTTATAATTCCAAATAAAGGAGTTAAGCTCTCGCTGACATCTGTCCAACATCTTCACATCAAACCCCAAAGGAATGGCACCAAATATAAATATAAACTTGGGAAGGATAGACATTTTTATTAAGTTGACCCTACCCATTATAGAAAGTGGCAAGTGAGTCCAAGATTTCAATAGGCCCTTACATTCCCTGGAGACTTGATCTAAGTTAGTTTGGGCAATGGTTCCGATGTCTTGGGTGATTCGGATCCCGAGATAGCGCATAGAGGTGGTGATGTTTATGCCTAACCGTGGGTCCGGAATATTCCAGACCATAACCTCGGTCTTACTTGAATTGATATTATAGCCCGAGATCTTGCCGAACTCTACAGCCTTCTGAATCACGGCAGGAAAGGACAAGACCGGATCCAAGGTAAAGATTAAGATATCATCGGCATATAATGCCGTCCGCCTCTCCCACTCCTTAAACTTGAATGATGGTATATTTTCGTCTGCTCGCAAAGCCTGGGCAAACGGCTCAATGTATAAATTAAAAAGGAGGGGAGAAAGCGGACAACCTTGCCTCGTACCTCTAGTGATCTTAAAGGGTTCTGTCAATATCTCATTAATCAGCAGCCTAGCCGAGGGGGCTCGATAGAGCAAGGCAATAGTTCTGCGAAAGCCCTCCCCAAAGTTAAACCTTTTTAACACATCATTTAGGTAGGGCCAATTGACCCTATCAAAGGCCTTAGCTGCGTCAAGGGTTAAGGTGGCCAGTGGAAGGGAAAAAGCAGAGGCAATATCTATAGCCCCTACCAAATCATGTGTAAGATCTGAAAGATGGCGCCCCTTAATAAAGCCTTTCTGGTCATGATGAATAATGGTGCCTATTACCTTACCCATTCTTGCTGAAAGTATTGCGGCAAAAATCTTATAGTCGCTATTCAGCAAAGATATTGGTCTATAGGACCCACACTCTGATACGTCCTTCCCTGGTTTGGGTATAAGAACAATTGTGGCCTCACCCCAAGATTTTGGCGGTGGCTTTCCTTCCCTAAGGATACCATTAAAAAGGGTTGTCATTACTTGGACGATATTCTCCCCCAAGACTTTATAGATCTCCCCAGGGAGACCGTCTGGGCCAGATGCTTTCCCTTTTTTTACCTGTCTTATTGCTTCCTTTACCTCTACCTCTGTTATTGCAATCTCTAAACTATTGCTCTGTGTTGTTGATAAGGTTGGTAGCAATATTCCATTCAGCCACGTGTTTCGTGCCATCTGATCATCAGGTAATTCTTCCCTATAGATAGTCTCAAAGAATTCATAAAAGGCTTTACCTATCTCATGACTAGCTGTCCTTGGTACCGCCTCCCCTTCCACCTTGATTTCTCTGATATATTTCTGAGCTTGGTCCGATTTAATTTTCCACGCCAGTACTCTACCCGCTGCCTCTCCAAACTCAAAATGGGAAATCTTACTTGCATTCCATCTTTTATTAACCCTCTCTTGTAGTATATTTTCTAGTTGGTGCTTTAACTCAGCCAATTTTAACTGCTCCTCAGGAGAACCTAGAGACTGACCTAGATTGAACTCAATGCCCTTCATTTCCTGTTCCAAACTATCTATCATATCTTTGTATTTTTTACTCCGATATGAGGACCTACTTGTGATGCAGCCCCTCAAAAAGGCCTTAAAGGCCTCCCAAACCACTTCTGGAGAGGAGGACTCCATATTAATTTCAAAAAAAGCAGTTGTCTCTGCGGCCAGGAAATTCACTTCACCTTCTTCAAGTAGGAGTGTCCGGTCAAAAGACCAAGAAGGATGTTGCCTCCTACTGTCGGATCTAATTGAAAAAACAAGAGCTGAATGGTCTGACAGGTGCGATGGGAGATAATCAATCGCTATTAAAGCGACTTTCAAATTATGAGTAAACAGAGCATAGTCGATTCTGGATGAATGCTTGAAACGACTATTCCGATAGGAAACCCCCAATTTACTGCCTGCTCTTTCCCGCCAAGGGTCCGCCAGGCCTAGCTGAACCATGATAGCTATTAGAGTTCGCCTAGACTTTGGTGAACTACAGGCCCACGAATTTGCTGATTTATCTAATTTAGGATTCAGCACAATATTAAAATCGCCCATCCAAATCACCGGATCCTGAAAAAGTTGCAGGTGATTTCTGACGGCGTCCAAATGCGATGGATCATCCGAATTTGGGCCATAATAGCCCACCAAGGTGTACCGTTGACCCACCAACTGAACTCTCAATATCAGCCATCTCCCTGTGTGGTCCTCTATGCACTCCAAGATTTGGGCTTTCGCAGCTCTTTTAAAAATAAATATAACCCCCCTAATATTAGCATTGTGGTCAGTAGAGCAGAATTTATCGACCCATTTATGCAACTCTCCTTTACCCAACTAACGTTTAGCCATGCTGAACAGCAGCCACTCTGGTGTACAACTCTGATAAAACTTATTGGCAAAGCCAATAACTCTTTCATAGGCGAGACCTATTGGCTTTGCCAATGCTTGTTATTATCTTCAGCAATGCTCTGTTCTTCCATTAAAGCACATTAATTTACATCACTTAAAATCCTTTTTTAAGAGACTGTGCACTTATTACAAATTCCTGAATATCCAAGGACCTCAATGTGTCAAGGAGCTTTTCACTTTGTATCATCCCTGCCAAACCTTTCATCAGTCCATGTGCTCTGCACCTAAAACCAAACAAAAGGAAAGGCTCCTTAGAGTCAGCAAAAGAGGCGCTTGGGCCTCCATGGTTGGATGACTCAAGATAAGGCATCAGCTAAGAGACTAGGGCTTATTTACAAGACCCTTGCGCCGCCGGTGCGTCACTTTTAAAATGGGAAAAAGTGACGTGCCAGCGGCGCAAGGGGCTTGTAAATAAGCCCCCTACCAGTTCAAATTATGAGCTCAGCATGTATAGAAATGAGGCAGTTTGCCGAGAACGTTTCCATCAATGTTTCTGCAGATTCACCTCTAGTGGGGGTAAACAGCAAAGAAGGTGAGGTATCTGCTGCTGCTACTGCTCCCTTGACTCCTTTCAAAACCCGGAGCTCTAGAGCAAAGTCTGGCCCAAAGCACTTATTGAAACCCCCTGATTTAATAAAGCTATGGAGTCTTTCTCATCAGTCCTTGCACTTGGTCCAAGGGTGCAGCAATCAGAGCACAACTGGCTGCCAGACAGAGCTATACTATGTTTAATAATGCATAACATACAGACCCTGTCCTCAAACAGTCAATGTCCAAGGATAAATACAAAGAGGTAGCAGGGCCTAATGGGGCTTTTAATTAGGAGGGAGCGATGGGTGCCCAGTCAAAAGTTGACGTCGAGCTGGAATCTAATGAAGTCCTTAATCTTGCAAGTGGTTCTCCTCTTCATCCTTTTTATTCTGTTCAAGCCTCAGTTCTGAAATTCTTGTAAATCAGTCTCCGCGGATGGCTGCTAATCAATGCTTTGAGTTTTTTCTGAAATCAAAGACATTACAAAACCATAATCTCATTCGATTTCTTCTCTCCAGGATTACTAAACTAAGATTGATGAAAAGCTTTAGCTTTTTATGGACAGAGTCAATGAACTTGAAGTTTTTGATCTGGAGGATAATGTGTCCGTGCAACACAAGGCTTCAGGTGAAAGAATTAGAAAATAGTTCACACCATTCTAATCCAGAGTCGAGAACTTCCTGAAAGAAGAGAAATTCAAGAGGGCGGAGTGACTCGTCTGATTGAAAAATTGGTTTAAAAAAACATGTGCTTATTAACCATCTATCGGATTCAAATTCTTTCTAAGGCTATCCAGCAAAAGTCATTTGGTTCCTCGGATGATATCAAGTTCCAGATTTATTAAAATAAGGCTATTTTGGCAGCTCATCAGAGTAGAGAAATTGACTCAATCAAGGTGATTGGTGTCCATGCTGCCTTTTTCCAACAAACAAAACTTAAATTTTTGCCCAAAGGTCAACTTCAGAGTTTTTCTTCAGTTGTTGAAGCCTCTGAGCTGCTTAAAGGACACATAAACGCAAATTGATTGCGCAGTACTAAAAATGTTGTATTAGTGCGTAATTGAGATATTGTAGGTCTAAATGTTTATGCAATTTAATTCAATTGTGGTATGACATGGTAAAGGGTTCTAATGGTTCAAGAGGTTCTACGGATAGAGGGTGGGAGGGTATTCTTTCTTTCCGTCCTAAACAGAGCTTCTGGTGCTAAAACATGGCACCCATCAGATTGGGCATTCAGGGTGACCCAGGAATAAGATGGGTAATAAACTTTTTGAGTTGCACATAGGAGGAGGGACTCCGCATGAGTGGGAGGGCTAGCGGGGATGGGGGTCACATAGTGGATGTGTACAAAAATGGTAGTATATTGGGTACACTGAGTAAGGTGTTCAATGATGGGAGTAAGTATATGGCTAATAAATGTGGCTTTAGTTGTAGGTAATGCTAAGTTTTATTAAGGTTATCTCTTGTAATATAAATGGCTTATCAAATAAGTGTAAGTATCAGGCTGCTTTTAAATGGCTAAAAACTCTAATTCCTAACAGAATTTTTGGGCAGGAAACACATCTTAAATTAAACGAACCAAAGCTGCACATTCCAAGGTTTTTTCACGTTATTTTTTCATCAGCATGTAGGGAGTGTAGCTATATTTTTTCACTTGCTTTGAATTAGGAGATTGTGGCTATTAAAAGAGATAATCCCGGGACATGGTTGTGGGTGAAGGCTCAGTTGAATTTCCAGCAAGTACATTTTATACATTTTTATGGTCCTATTGAAGATCAGACCGCTTCATTACAGCAGATCTATATTTTAGGATTAAATCAGTTTTTATTAGCAGAACGCATAATGATAGCTATACACAGCGTACCGCCTACAACCCAAGTGGGCCGGTCGCAATAAGAGTTGCCAAGGAAGACTAGGCAAGTAACCATTGAGAGCACTATACAAAATAGAGGTTACACAGCAAGCCGCCTACAACCCAACCTGGGCCAGCCGTGTCAAAAGAGGAGCTAAGGGGGCTGACCACAGCCCACATAAATTCAACAAAGGAGAAAATCATTCTACATTGCGTAACGTTCTCAGAGTGCATCTCTCAAAAAGGGGCTTGCTGCTAAGCCATCCAACCAGCCATTTCCAAACAACAACAGAGTCCCAAGGGAAAGAAAAGAAAGTCCCCCACCCACCCCACCCCAGCCCCCTCAGAGCAAGCCAAGAACCTAGAAATAGTGCCCCCCGAGAAAAGCAAGGCTATAGGGACTATGAGATGATATCAGTGGTAACACTTTCCCCTTGGGGCTCCGGGATCAAACTCAAAAAGCGCAGATAGATAGGACAGGTCAGTTCTCAAAACTCACAGGAGAGAATAGATATAAAGGGGGCCCAACACTTTGTATAATCAGATTTATTCCCCAGAGTTGCCATCGACAATCTTTCCATGCCAAGAAGGGACCGCAACTGGTGAAGCCACTGTGGATGGTCAGGTTTCCAGCAAGATAGGAGAACTCGATGGACGGCATTAAGTACCAGGGTCATCTGCCTACCCTTTATTGAGTGAAGAGGGAATGTTAATGCGTTGGGTAGACCCAGTAGCATGTTAGCAGGAAACCTGTGAATAGTAGTGTCGAAAGCCCTGTCGATCTCGTCTAAAATTCTATTCCTGTGTCTAGTGAGTTTTCGGCAAGTCCATAAGAGGTGGAGTAGGGTGCCAGGATTGCTACAACACGGCCAGCATAATACGTCACACTGATGGTTCTACCTCATCACACGAGAGGGAATATAATACCAGTATAAAGTAATTTTGTAAGATGTTTCAGTATGTCCTGTGGAGTGTGGTGTGTGGTGTGTTCTGTAAAAAATGTCCTTCCACTCCTTATCTGACAGTGATCGGCGAAGTTTCTCCTCCCACAGCTTCTGACCAGAAGACCTGTCTTTTTGCAAGTTCAGGGATAAAAACGAGTGCATTTCATGGATGAGTTTTTTGTCATCTTTCTTAAGGAACAGACACTTTTGGAATGGAGACATAGGTCTGTTCACTTGGGGACGTACAGACGCGCCAAGCACCCAATGTAGCATTAGCGAGTGGAGAAATCGGTCTAGTTCAGATAAGTCATAGTCTTTTGTAAGTTGTGTGAATGGGATAGGGCCATTGTGGTCAAAAAGACAACCAAGCAGATTACTGCCGCCCAACATCCCGCGACCATCACCCATAGCCATGTCTGGGGTAAAATCCGAATTCGGGAATAAAGGGGTCATAGGTGAGGAGAACTAAGTGAGGCCCGCAAAAGTTGCAACCTAGTCCCAAACCTGGGAGGTCGGACGTGTCCCAGGAGAAGAATAGAGCGCCCACACCCAGGAGGACCTAGGCATTCATGCCTCCTTCCATATATGGCGTCCTGCAACCGACCCAGTGTTTCTCAGTAAGCGGGCGATTTCATTCCACCAAGTATAGCAACAGTGCAGCTTGATGGTAGCGAATCACGTTGGGTAACACAAGGCCTCCGTCTTGTTTCGGGCTTTGCAAGAGATGTTTCTGCAACCTGGGTGTCACTGACCCCCAAATGAAACGCTCGATCTCCCTCTGGAGTTTAGGAAGCCAACCCAGGGGTAGCAGCAGGAGAGTCTGGAAAATATATAAGGCTCTGGGTAGGATCACAGCAGCGAGCCTGCCAAACCACGACAGCGGGAGCCGATGTCACTGTGTCAGATCCTTGCATATGAGTGCGTGTAACTTGGAATAGTTGGCTTTGGCGGTCTTTGCTATTGAGAACTAGACCTAGGTATGGTGACTCCTCTGTGACCCAATCGAAATCAAACTGATTGTGTAGAGAGCCCACCGTATGTGGGGGTGGAAGTCAAGTTCAATATTTGTGACTTCTGCACATTGACCGAGAATCCAGAGGCCTGCCCAAATGCATGGAGGTCTGTCACACTAGCCGGGAGCGAGGTCAGAGGGTGGGGAATGGAGAAGATGACGTCATCGGCATAGAGACTGATCAGGTGCTGGTCTGCCCCAAAAAGAATGCCCTGAGCGTTCGGTTTGTCACGTAGTCGCTGTGCGAAAGGCTCCATGTGAAGGGCAAAGAGCAATAGTGATAGAGGGCATCCCTGCCTTGTGCCTCGGCCGATTGTAAACCCATGAGATCTGACCCAATTCACCTTGACTGAAGCGCTGGGGGAGCTGTAAATGCTCACAATCTAGTTCTGAAACTATGCGCCCAGTCCGAATTGTTTGTGAGTTGCGGACAGATAATGCCAATGCACCCTGTTGAAGGCCTTCTTGGCGTCAACCGCCAGCAACAAGGCCTCTTCCCGGGAATGCTGAAACTTATCGATCAGATGACAAAGACGTTTGGTATTTCCCTACACTGCTGACCGAGGATAAACCCAGCCTGGTCCGGATCTACAAGCCCAGGCATCAAGGGGTTAAGACACTGGGCTAAAATTCTGGCAAATAATTGCAATCAATATTCAGCAGTGAGATCGGCCGATATGCGCTGCAAAGCTTAGAATCTTCACCAGGCTTTGGCATCACTGTGATCGAGGCTTGAAGCATCATTTCTGTGAGCGTGCCCGTGTCGGCAAAGGAATTGAACAAGCAGGTGAGTATGGGAGCTAACTCTGGGCAGTAGCTCTTATGGAAGGCCGCACTGAACCCATCCGGGCTGAGTGCCTTCATGTGCTTCAACCGGGCAATAGGTGAAATCAGGTCCTCAATGCGTATATGCGCATCAAGGCCCTCAGCCTCACTAGCAGGAAGTGGAGTGACCGCCGCAGCGTTTACGTAGGCGTCGGATCTGACACGATCGAGGAATCGGTACAAAAGGGGGTGGTAATAGACGGAGCATCTGAACCAATCAAACACTCACACCCAGTCAAAAGATCTGGGTTTAATCCATCACAGTTCTTTAGCTCACTCTGCCACCCCAGTTCAGACATGGCTATATGCAAATCAGTCTGACCCTGTGCCTCATGGGAACAGTCCAGCCCGAACTGCCAAGCCATGCCTTCCCTGGACCGGAAACAAGCTTCCGAGGACCGGTTTCTGGCATTCCAGCCGCCTTCAGCCCGGCTTGCTTGAATCCAGTGGCAAAGTGAGCAAGGGACTCACGTCTGAGCATACCCTGCCACACTTATAGCGGCCAAAAGCGGTACAAAAGGGGGTGGTAATGGACGGAGCATCTGAACCAATTAAACACTCACACCCAGTCAAAAGATCTGGATTTAATCCATCACCGTTCTTTAGCCCACTCTGCCATCCCAATTCAGACATGGCTATATGCAAATCAGTCTGACCCTGTGCCTCATGGGAACAGTCCAGCCCGAACTGCCAATCGAGGAATCAGCAAAGTATAACTCAGAGTAATAGGCCCGGAAAGTACCAGCTATGCCGATATCATCATTAACCTCTGCTCCTAGTGCCCCCAAACCATTTTAACTGCTTGTACATGTTGCTTACTGCGCAGACAATGCACCAGCATGTTACTTACTACGCAGACAATGCGCCAGCATGTGAACCCCTGTAGTTGTCCCTACAAAATATTTATGTTTCAAGCTAACTACCGCATGCTCAGCCCTGTCCAAAACAAAGTGTCGAAGGTGAAGCCGTTCCTTTTCAAGTTTCCTCCAGATCCGGGGTGCACCGGAGCGCTTATGAATTGCCTGTAGCTCCCTCACTCTCAGTTCAAGCTCCTCCCTTTTAGCCTGTCTCACCTTATTCTTGTAAGCTGCATTAGCTAAGAGAGTCCCCAGAGCCACTAGCTTCAAGGCCTCCCAAATCGAGGACAGGGCAGTGGAACCATCATCGTTAAGCATTAAGTAGTCCAGTATAGTCTGGAGCATGGTAACAGTTGTCGGGGACAACAGCATCGACTCATGCAGACACCACGGGGCCGTGGTTTGAGGTGGGAGGTGTGCACGGTCAAGGTGATATGTGCATGGGCTTACAACGAGCGGGCCTCAATAGAAGAGGCCCAGATATGCTCCCAAGCAGCAGGGGTGATCAGAAAATGGTCCAACCGAGCATAAGTTCAGTGCGCTGCACAGTAAAAGATATATTCTTGTTCTCCAGGGCGTAAAGCGTGCCACACATCTCGCATCCCACATTCTTCCAGCCATTCTCGAACCACAGATGACAGGGCCCCTGTGCCTCCAGACCTCTGGCCAGAGCCATCCATCTAAGTGTCCATCACTAAATCTAAGTCCCCACCCACAGCAACTGACGGATCAGGGGTGTGAAGCACCTTGGCTAAAGCTTCCAGCAAGAAAACTTCTTGGTGTTCATTAGGGAAGTAAATTGAGGCCAACATGAAGTGAAATTTACCCATCTGCACCCGCAATGCCAGCAGGCGGCCTTTAATTCTGGCCACGGGACCCAGAACTGCGCCCCTAAAAAGTGTGGAGACCAAAATAGCCACTCTGCCCCACTTGCCCTTCCCTGGGTCCCAATACTGGTATGGAAACCCTCTAGCCTGCATTCTGTGTGTGTCTTTCGAAGTAAGTCAGTCTCCTGAAGAAGGCATATATCCCCCCCAGATTGCTCCAGCAGAGAAAGTACTACTTTCCTCTTAGTAGGGTTATGAAGACCTCAGACATTGAGGCTAATAATCTTAGTCTCCATGGGCATAATGGTACTGGCAGATCTTAGAAGGCCCAACTAGTGCTCTGCTAATCCCCGGAAAGGTAAGAAAAGGGTGTGGTATGTATTCCCAGCTGCTATGAATGAACATACACAGAGGATGTGTCCAAGGAGGCTCGCCGGATGGGGAGCTCGAACAACCCATAAACAACACAAACATAACAACAATGCAAATAAAGTAAATAAATGACATCATAAAGTCAAAGTCCACCCCAAAAGGGGGGCCAGTAAATATGGGGGTGACCAAGAGGGCAAGAGACATTCCTCAGCGTCGTAACAGCCGCCCCGCCCCTGCCAGGCCCAAACGTTCAATGTTTCTCATCATTCTAAAGATACCTCAACAGTTAGGGTCCGAGGCATCACCTTCAGCGGTGGAGAGTGATCATATCACTGCCAATCGCTCTTTAACGATCGTGGCAGGATCAGGGCGCAAGCGCTCGAGCCTGGATCCGGACCTTGTGCCTCGCCGGCAACCAAGTGGGGCCTTGTCCCTAGTGGAAGTGGTCTGTGAGGCCATATCGTCGAGGTCCAGATTTAGAAACTTGCAGGTCTCCTCCAGGGAGCATAGCTGTTGGAGCTTTCCTTCATAACGAAATATTAGGCGAAAGGGGTGACCTCAGGAGGAGGCTATTACGGCAGAGCGTCGATGGCTAGTTACGGGCTGGAAATCTTTCCGCTTCTGCAGGGTGCTTGCTGCTAAGTCCTGAAAAAGTTGAGGGGAGTGATCTCTAAATTTCAATGCTTGGTTGGAGCGTGCCGCCTTGAGGATAGCTTCTTTCAACTTAAAATCATGCAAAATGTCCGCAGGGGGGCCATCAGCTTGGCGGGGGGCCCACACAATGACAGCGATCTCTTTTGACTATGTTCTCCGCTGGGGTGCCCAAAACAGAGTTAAACACAGCTTTACATTCTCCTCCAGGTCGTTGCCTTCTGCACCAGTGGGGACAAAGCGAATACGGACGTTGTTCCATTTGACCTATTCTCTAGGTCCTCTGAGTGCGATTGGAGATCCAGTTGTTGATGCTGTAGATAAATGACCTCTTGCTGGAGTGCAGTGATCTCCTCATCCCTGGTCACCATGGACTTATCCAGGGCCGCCACCCTCTCACCTACTCCATTAACATCCCTTCGCACCTCTCTAAGGACTACCTGCAAATCGGTCTTAACCACCAGGACATCGTCTCGCAGCAAAGCGAATAGGGACTCTATGAAATCACGAGTCCCAGTCCCTTCAGCACTTTCTCCAGTTCCTATTTGGCCCGAGCTCTGCAAGTCCCCTGTGGTTTTCATGAGTAGGTCACGCACTGAGCGTTACTTTTTTATTTTAGCCGACGTCATGGTCCGGACTGATAAGCTTCCTATTAGTTATATGGTATCAGCAGTTAGAGGGGACAATTCAGCGACGCTCTCGACCCGGCCAAATAACCATGTTAGTTGAAGCATAGACAAAGTGAACTGGGCCTCCTTTGAGTGGAAGGATGTATGATCACGTACCGTGGTGCAGACTTGGTCCCTCCTGTTCACCCTGCCAGCAGCACCCCAGAGAGCTGTCACTTATAGCCAGGACCACACCTCACCATCAGTGCAGCACTCAGGGCGACATCTAGAGTCCATACCAGGTCTGAGCAAACTCTGTGGGAATTAAAGCAGTAGATATTCCCCGGACTGCCCCTAACGCAGGATAACGGACAGCTCCAGGCAAAAAATAGCGGGGGAACCAACTCACCCAGCAAGCCTGCAAATCTAGCACCAGGCCTCACCAGCCTCCCAAAGTACTGCTGAAAGTTATAGGGTGAGTCAAACCTCACAGCCCTCCGACGATTTCTCACCTCACGCCCAAAGGAGCTCGCAGCAGCCAGGCCTCCTGCTGGGGCCCACGGACACCAGTCCCCCAGGAGGGCGCCACCATAGGTCGGCCACTCCAGGCTACGATGCGGGCAAACGCACCTTTTCTTAACCGCCGCTAGTTGCAGGCCCACACTGATTGTGCAGATTATTGTCAGGGTCTCTGTGGCAGCAGCACAGGTCAACCTGCATTCAAAGCTCTAGGCACGCCCAGGCCCACCGCCGCTCACCGCTCCCTACAGGCCGCCGCAGTCACACCTCGGTCGCCACCTCCTCGAAGGGCTGTCGATTATCGGCATCTCTGTGGGGCACCCGGAAAGCACCAACCGGGCCTAGCACCTGGCAGGCTCCCAGGCCACGAAAAGTCAGGTATTTATCACCCCACCACCAGAATGCGGGCCCCGGGGAAAGCAGGTCGGCAGACCAGTCTTTTCCCCGGGGTATTCGCGGGTGAGGACGGCGGGAGGGAGGAAGTTAGGTAAGGGGTGGGAATTAGGGGTGGGGGGGTTAGGAGGCTACTTAAGGAGACAGGAGGGGAAGGACTTCCTCTTCCTGTCCCCGGTGCCTCAGGGTTGAGTTAGTTTGTGGAGTTAGTCTGTCGGGTGTAGTTAGTTAGTGTAGGCGGAGGTGCATTTGGACGGAGAAAGTCACCGCTGGTGCCCCGGTGTGCGACACAGGAGTGGAGCTTTCATTCGACGGCGATTTCGGCGTTGAGGCAGTTAGCGTTTCGGGAGCCATGGCGACGCCCGATGCTGCGGCGGTGCGGGCGGCCTTGCAGGTACTTGGCCGGGCTGGGAGGGCCGACCTCCTCCAGCCCGGTGTCCTTGACCAAGCTTGGGTCGGGATGGCCCGACCTCAGAGGGCGGCCTCGGCCGGCATTTTCGCGGCAGTTGCCGCGTGTCTGGATGAGCCCCAGGGGGCTCGTGGGTCGGGAGCAGGGCGGGGGAGGGGCAACAGGGAGCAAGATGGCCCCAAACGGTTGAGCCTCCCTGCTCGTGTATCTGGAAATGATGTTGTGCTGGAGGGGGAGGGTGGGCCTGGGGAGGGGCCGGGGGAGCACGGGCAGTTTGGGGGGGACATACAGCAGGCTTTGGCCCCATTGCCCGCATTGGGAGGGGGGTCAGGAGGGGGAGGGCAGCTGGTTGACTATGGAGAGAGCAGTGAAGGCAGTGGGGGGAGGACCTGGGTGAGTGGGAGCAGGTGGCTGGAGAGGAGTTCGCCCTCATGTTGACGGACGGGGAGTCCGGGCATGAGGAAGGGGGCCTTGCAGGGGGCCAGCCTGGGCAGCCTGTGGATCTGTCTACGGGCAAGAAGGGCGTAGTTAGGGCGCAGGGGTCCAAAGGCAAGGGACCAAAGAAAGCTCGGCAGGCAGGGGGAGGGGTGCCAGAAAAGGGGGCGTCTGCTCTGCCGCCACTTGGGAAGAGTCCCTTAGGGGCCACGGAGAGGCAGGGGTCCTGGTACACCAGGTGGGAGCTCATGTCTACAGAGGAGCGGATTCGCGACCAGCGCCGGATTATTGAGGAGGCGGAGGGTGAATGGCAGCATTTGTGTGCTGCTAGAGAGGCGAAGGCGGGTGGGGTGTCTGGGGGCAAAGAGGCCCGGCACCTCCGCGAGGGGGGAGACCTGCCACGGGCATGGAGGTGAGGGTTCCTGGGGCGTCAGGGGAGTGGGTCTGGGTAGAGGGGTCAGGGACTGCCTTGGCGGCGCAGAGACCTGGTGGCACCGGGACCTCCCCGAGCGCATACGGCTCGGGGGGGGTACAGGCCAGCAGGTGCAACTGGCAGAGGCCAGGGTGGGCCGGCAGGGCGCAAGACAGCCTCCAAACGCCGGGACGAAGAAGCAGGGGGGTCCGCGGCTGCCTGCCCTCCACCGAGGGAGAAGGCACCGGCGATGTTGGAGTGTGAGTTTGTGCCTGGAGTAAAAGGGAAAGGTGCAAAGAGAGTGGTGACTGAGGTGTGTGAGTTGGATGACGAGGTGTTGGACTATGAGGATGAAGAGGATGAGTTGGAAGAGGGTGAGGTGAGAGAGCCTGTTAGATGGGGGAAGGGCAGAGCTGCATTGGACAGGCCGGGAGGTGTCCTGGAGGAAAGAGCTGGCGCTAGTCGGGCCAGCGAAGGGACAGCGAAGCCAACGGACGCGAGGAGGCCTAAGCGGGACGCTCCTGCAATTCTATCAGGTGAGGGCGCTTGGTGGGATGATTGGGGGGATGGGGCGAAAGGCGGGAGGAAGAAGGCCTGCCGGTCGGTGGGTGTGGGGGATGGGTCTGTGAGCGGGTTTGGGGCCACAGATGGAGCGGAAAAGGCTCCGGTGGATGGTAAGAAGCAGGTTGTGACGGCCTGTGCTCAAACGGACAAGGTGGAGGATGATGGGGGAAAGGATAATGGGGTTGAGAAAGCTCGAAAGAAGCTACCGTACATGGGGATGGCTATGCCTCTTGGGTCTCATTTATCTGAAAAGACAAAGTCGAAGATTTGGAAACATGAATATGTTGATGTCTTTAAGTTGTTACACAGAGAGTATCAGGCAAAAGAAGGGTCTAAGGAGGAGGAATGGGAGTTGACGAGGCGGCCGAGAGTCCCGGTGACGATGGAGAATTGGACGTCGGCCTTTTTGATTTATGCGAGTATATACTGTGAGAAACATGCAGACAGGGCGATTGCGTTGTTTAAATATATGGACGTGATTCGGAAGGCACAGTTGCATTTTGGTGGTTTTGCCTGGTTGAGCTACGACGAGGAGTTCAGGGCCAGGATTAGTGTGAACCCGGACAAGCCATGTGGGGACGTTGAACAGGAACTCTGGGTTCAGTGGATGTCATCGACGCAGGCAGCGGCTTCTACACATACGGCCAGTGGCCTTCCGGTCACCTATCGGTCTTTTCAGTCGCGCCCCGCCCAATCTGGGGCGGGTGGGTCAGGCGTTGCCGGGGGACAGGGAGCTCAGGCGGTGTGGACAGGGGCAGCCGGACAGCAGTACAAGCCGGGTTCCACTGGAGCATGTTGGGGTTTCAATAAGGGTTTCTGCAACCGACCTTCCTGTAAATTCAAACATCAGTGCTCAAAGTGTGGGGGACGGCACGCAGTTATGCAATGCCTCACATTGCCTACACCCTCAGAACAATGGTAGTTTGCAAGAGGCAGAGGGCAGGTTGGGCCGAAGGGCCCATACTGCGGTTAGGGTGGAGGCCATGTGTCCATGGCTCTCCCGGTATCCTGACAGAGAGGCTGCGGCGAGACTGTATTGGGGGTTTTTGGAAGGTTTTCGGATTGGCTATTAGGGACCGAGGGAGCAGCGTTGGGCGGAGAACTTGCGGTCTGCCAGAGAGTTGCCGGATGTGGTGTCGAAGAAATTAGAAAAGGAGGTTTTGGAAGGCAGGATTGCGGGCCCGTTCGAGGAGTAGCCGATGTCTGATCTCATGGTCTCCCCGCTGCGGGTGGTCCCCAAGAAGGAACAGGGGGAGTTCAGGTTGATCCATCATCTGTCATGGCCGGAGGGGGGTTCGGTGAATGACTTCATCGCGAAAGAGGACTCGAGGGTCTTGTATGCGTCGGTGGATGATGCCATTGGTTTGGTGCGTTCTTGCGGAGTGGGGGCGGAATTGGCCAAGTGTGACATCAAGTCGGCCTTTCGCCTTCTTCCCATTCACCCGGCGGATTTTTCTCTGTTGGGAATGCAGTTTGCAGGGGCCATTTTTGGTTGACATGGTGTTGCCAATGGGTTGTGCGGTTTCCTGCGCGCTTTTTAATAAGACCTTCAGTTCCTTTTTGCAGTGGGCTTTTGTGGACCGCAGTGGGCACCGGCTGGTGTCTCACTATTTGGACGATTTCTTGTTTGTTGGAATGGGGCAGTCGGGCGAGTGTGGAACGGCCTTGGGCCAATTTCAGCTGATGGCGCAGGAGTTTGGGGTGCCTTTGGCGCCGGAAAAAACGGAAGGGCCTAGCTGCTGTATTACCTTTTTGGGGATCGAACTGGACTCGGTGGCTTGGCAGGCGAGGTTGCCAGTGCAGAAGGTGGCGTAGATGCAGGAGGTTTTGAGACAGGTGCTGGGTGCTCGCAAAATCGAGTTGAGATTGGTACAGCGTTTGCTGGGACTGTTGAACATTGCCTGCATGGTGGTGAGGGCCGGAAGGACATTTTGTAGGCGCCTCGGCATGGCCATGTCAGGGGCGGTTCTCCCTCATCACAGGGTCAGGGTCACGCTGGGAGTGAGGTCTGATTTGCGGGTCTGGTTGGTGTTTCTGGAAGACTTCAATGGTGTCTCGTTGGACTTTGCGCTGGACAAGATGGTGTGGCAGGTACAACTCTACTCCCATGCGGCGGGAGCGGCTGGTTTCGGGGTTTTCTGGGACGGTCGCTGGTGTGCTGAACAGTGGCCGGCTCACTGGCTGCGCCAGGGCTGGAGTATTGCTTTCCTGGAATTCTTCCCGCTGTTGGTGGCTTTGTTGGTGTGGGGCCCGGAATTTAAGAACAGGTCAGTGTTGTTCCACGTGGACAACATGACAGTTGTGGATTTGGTGATCAATCAGAAAGCAAAAGACCTGCGAGTGCTGCGCTTGCTGCGAAGTTTCATGCTGCTGTGTTTGCCTTTCAATGTGCTTTTTCGCGTGCAACATGTGCCTGGCATCAGTAACGAAATTGCGGATGCGTTATCTCGTTCGCAGTGGCAGCGCTTCAGGAAGCTGGCTCCGGGAGCGGAGGCTTGCAAGACCAAGGTGCCGGAGGGTATCTGGGCGTGGGGGGAATGAGAGTGGTGGGGTTAGTTGAAAGATCTATAGCTGAGTCCACTAGGGTTCGTACAGGTTGGCGTGGTCTGAATTTGGGGCCTTTTTGGGTTGGAAGAAAGGTGCATGGAGGATGTCCAAGGATGCATGCGAGCAAGGGGTGGTACGTTTCGTATTGGACTGCATGGACAGAGGTTTGTCTCAGACAACGATTGCCGGCAAGTTGGCAGGTGTTTCCTTTTACAGTATGGTCTACGTGGGATTTGATCCGGCTAGGACGGATCTGCTGAGTTGTATGTTGAAAGGTTGGGGATGTGTGAGGGCGGAGAGGGGAGGGGGGAGTTGCCTCGGGAGGCGATTACGTTTGATCTGTTGGGTGGGATTCTGGGGGAGTTGCCGTCTTGCTGTTATGACGGGGATGAAGTGGCATTGTTCCGTTTATGCATGGTATGGATGTTCTTTGGGGCCTTTCGGGTGTCAGAGTTGTTAGGGGCTCGAGGGGCGCGGGAGAGTTTGCGGATGTGCGTTTGGATGGGGTCCGGATGGGCATTTGGCTGGGTCGTTCAAAGACGGACCAGGTCGGTCGCGGTAAATGGGTGTGGTTGGCAGAGAGTGGCGTGTGCCCGGTGCGTGAGTGGCGGGTTTTCTGTGGACAAGTGCAGAGGTTGGAAGGGGAGATTTTCATGCGTGCTTCTATGAGGCGCTTGACAGCTTTCCAGTTGCTAGCGGTGTTGCGATTGGCTTTGCGGAGGCTTGGCAGGGATCTGGCGCGTTTTGGTACGCACTCGTTTAGGATTGGAGCGGCTACGGCAGTTGCTGGGCTGGGTTGGTCGTGGGAGGAGATTTGGCGGATTGGTCGCTGGCGGTCTCGCTGCTGTGAACGCTATGTGCGCAGATGAAGTGAGGCGCGGGTTGTACTTGGCGGCTGCGGTTGTTGTGACCAATTTGTTTTTGCTGTGGTACTAATCTCTTTCTCTTCGTAGGTTGCGTCCGGGGACCAGGGGCCAAGACGGTCACTTGGATTGTGGGACACTCTTTTGTACATTGGGCCTCAAAGTTTGCGGACAGGCAGGTGTATGGTCGTAGCCTGCGCCTGAGGAGCAGTCATCATAAGGTCCAATGGTGGGGTAAGAGCGGAATGCGTTGGGGAGAATTGCTGCCATGGCTTACAAAGAAGGTGTCACAGCTGGGCTGTCCAGACATGCTGGTGATACATTTGGGCGAAAATGACTTGGTAAGACAATCAGGGGTGTCCTAGTTACACTTGATGCAGCGGGACTTGGAAGCGATGAAGCGCAATCTGGCTGGTGCCTGTATTGTGTGGACTGAATTTATACCACAACGGATCTGGAGGGGGGCTCTTAAGCCCGCGGCCATTGAAAGGGCTCATAGGAAACTGAACAGGGCAATGCGGCTTTTCTGTGCTGATCATGGACTCAAAGTGCTGGTTCATGGCGGGCTCAGGCTGGAGGAACCACTTCTCTTTCGAGATGATGGCGTGCACCTTTCGCACATGGGAAATGCGTATTACCTTATGGAGCTGCGGGATCTGCTCAGTTTTCTTTCTAACGAGAGGATCTGGTGTAGGTGTGATTGAGCACGAAAGGTGCACGTTTGGTGGGGCAGGTAACCGCCCTCCGGGGGTTCCCTGGGTGGCGTCCTTGACGGGCAGAATCACCCTTCCGGGGAGGGGGTTACAGGTGCAGGATGGAGGTGTGGTAGACGGGAGTGCGATGGATGGAGATGATGGAGGAGTTTGGAGGCTACTTAAGGGGACAGGAGGGGAAGGACTTCCTCTTCCTGTCCCCGGTGCCTTAGGGTTGTGTTAGTTTGTCCACCCACCCACCCTACAGGTTAAAGGAGTGGATTTGTGGGTGTTTGTTTCAACGTTGTTGTAAGGCGAGCCAGTTTAGGACAGGATGGCACGGGGGAGTGTGTGTGGAGCATGGGGAGGGGTGGGGCGTCCTTGACGGGCAGAATCACCCTTCCGGGGAGGGGTTTACAGGTGCAGGATGGAGGTGTGGTAGACCGGGAGTACGATGGATGGAGATGATGGAGGAGTTTGGAAGTGAAAAGGGGAAGTGAATGGGATACGTGAAGAGGCGTGGTGTGAATTGGGAGTGGCTATTGGAATACGTGAGTGGATGATGGTTGAGAGGCAGGATGTTTGGGGGATTGTTAATTGTTATTGATGTTATGTTAATTTAGCTGTCATGCCTGTCCTAATAAAATGTCCTTTTACGCTAACTGATGCGTGGAGTGGTTATTGCGTGACAGAGCTCAGCACCGGGCTGCGGTCGCAGGAATGTGCCCGGGTTCAGCTGCGTAGGCCCACCGACTATCCAGCCACATTATTTAGGCGACTGGGACTACAACCATCTCCTGCACTGCCTGGGTAGAGTAGGAGCTGTCCTCTCGCCTCGCCACTCGAGTCGCAGGTGTCGTGCCGATGGGGATTCGCTCGATGATGTTGCGGTGCCGGCTTGAACCCGGGCGTAGTCCCACTCGAACAGGCCAATGCCTTCTGCTCTTCTTTGCAAGACATAACATTCCCTAGGGGGAAACCTGCTCCCAGACCTTCTCGCCTCCGAAGGGGGATGGGCTACCCCCGATGCTTCGCAGTGGTGACTTCAGGGCCCCCAGGCAGGGGTAATGCCTCTGGTAGCCGAAAAGAAGGGATAAGGGTGCAATGTAAATGCTTTAGGCACAGCTGGGATGGAGCCCAAACGAGAAGCGTCCTCTCACTCCTCCATCTTGGCCACCTGCAGATCTATATTTTAGACATGAACTTTAATGGTCCTAATATAATAAGAGGAGATTTTAATTTGAACGTTTTCTAAATCCCAGAATTGGATGACTATCGTATGGACAAAAGACAATTGAAACCAAAGACTGCTCCAAACAGTGTGAGAAGAAAGCAGGATTTTGGCTTTCAGACCCCTGGCGTTACAGGAATCCAAGTAATAGCCAATACACTTCTTCTTTTAAACAATTCAATGCAGCCTCAAGGAAAGGGTTATTTTATTTCCAAATCGTTTATTAAAATGAATGCAGCAAGTTTGGCAAACGGGGTTTTTGGATCATTGTTTATTATTGATTCAGATAAAGGTTGAGCTCGGTGGGGTTGTAGGTCATAGAAGGGAAGTTTGACAGATCCCTGCTACTCAATGATAAATGGAATGAGGAAGCAGTGACTTTTATTGAGGATTCTTTTCATCCTAACCTAAACACTGCCCCGATCTTACTGTATGGGAAACATTTAATGCATATTTTAGGGGCCAGGTGAGTGTGTTTACGGCAAAGATAAATACATTGTGTAAGGAGGAAGTTAAGAGGTTACAGGAAGATTTAAAAAGGAATATATGGCTAAGGTTAGAATGGCAGATAGTTACCATGAGTAAATGACTATCTCAGGCCAGACAAAATGTGCAGGACTTTTTTTTAAAAGAAGAACTGGCAAATGAGAGAACAGCTCTGCAAACGAGTTATGAAGAAAATAATCATATAAGTAAGGTTTTAGCCTGGTCAATAGTTGAATAGTAACAGCACTTTGGAGATCATAGTTCCTGTCACTAAAACCCTTACAACCAATCGTAATAGTATTCAAAAGGGTTGTTTTTGAACCACTATACTTCTCTCTATCAGGCTCTCAATACTATTTTACAAGGTGCAAAAATGAATTTTCTTGGTACGGTGCAGTTTTCAACATTATCGAACCACCAGCAAAGGAGTGTTGTGAGTCTGATTACATTGGCAGAATTTAAGGAAGTTACAGCATCCATTGCCAATGCCAAAGTTAAAGGAAATTATGGCATCCTTATTGAGGTCTATAGAGTTTCTTCCTTACCTCCAGGACTTCATGATACAGCTGTTTAATGAAACTA
Organism: Lissotriton vulgaris; assembly: GCF_964263255.1. Classification (NCBI taxonomy): domain Eukaryota; kingdom Metazoa; phylum Chordata; class Amphibia; order Caudata; family Salamandridae; genus Lissotriton; species Lissotriton vulgaris. The sequence continues at coordinate 42,325 of NW_028250616.1, read as the reverse complement.
TATTAGGCTCGCCGATCTTGGCATCTTTTTTCAGAATCAACCAGGCTAAGTTTTAAAAAAAAATACAAACTCCCTAACATCCCCACTTCTTATAGGCCTATCAGCTTACTTAATGCTGTTTATCAATTATTTTAAAAAAATTCTGTTTAATCAAAATATTCCCATTGCCTAAGACATAAGGATCAACATGATTTTCTGCCTCAGAGATCTATGATGATCAATACTAATTATTTGATGCAGGATATAGACTATTTGACAGTGAATACGACCATAGCTTCCACTATAAAGAGCAACACTGAAAAAGCATTTGAATTAGTTTATTGGTCTGCCTTCTTTCAGATCTTGAGTACTTCTGATTTCCCAGCACAATTTATTCAAATTTTAAAGAATTTATATTCGGGTGCTATTGCTAGAACTGTTGTTAACTCTAGTGAAGCGGGCCAGATTACAATATCTTGTGGCTTTTGTCAGGGAAAGCCATTGCCACCCATTTTCTTAACTTTTGTATTGACCCACTAGCTTATTTACTTTGCACTGTTAATTAAATTCTAATTCTCTCTGAGGCGTCCAAGTGAAAATTATTTGCTGATGACATTAATTTTCATTTAGCAGCCGAACAAGCCAATATTTAAAGAGCATTTGATAAGATAATAAGAGGATACAATTACAGTCAAATCAAATCAAAGGTAGCTTTATTCGACTTTACAAAGCAAGTCATATCAGCACATTTAAACATTTCAGTTACACACAAACATAAAATCAATTCATTTCATATAGGCAGATAAAAACAATCTAAAATAGCATAAAAGGCCGTACTGTAATAAATACTAGAGGCTGTAAACTATACGAATTAAACAAGTATTTTAAAAGGCCATCCCAGGCCTAAAGTCCAAACTAGTGCAGTAAATAAGATAGAAAATACATCAGGTACAGTTGGTTACAGATTACAGCTGCCTCAACTTATTGCATCGACGATCTGCATCTAATTACATATTTTAAAAACGTTGCTGCTGTTAAAATAATCAGGTCATCTTGTAACATATACAGCTTAATCAAAGCAGGTCTACACTGCCTCAGGTCCCATGATTTTAAAAGGGGTAGTAGATATCTTTTTCTACCCCAGGCAAGATATTTACAAAAGAAAATGAAATGTATATTAGATTGTACTGAGACATCATCACATGGGCAATTAATTAAATTGCGAGACCAATCGTTTGTATTCGGGAAAGTCAACAGTCTGAAAAAGCTGTCTGTTCTCATCCTAGATAGCAACAATCTAGTGTAGCTCGAGTGATCTGGGTATAAATATTGATGTAGACCCCGTCCCTGTAACACGAGATGGTGTTGTATAATACTAGGTTTGCCTCTCTCAGAAAGATCGCGTCTGTCTTCCAGTAAGGCCAGGCAACTTTCCTTAAGAGACTTTTTCGAAATTGATTCACATGTGATAGGGGAATCATACAGTTCTGGATGACCTAAAGTGGATAAAAAATTTCTAATATAGGACAACCATGTGATATTGTTGGCCCCCTCTAGTTTCATGCAGTCACTAACAATAAGCCTATTAAAAACTGTATCTTCTGTGGTCCATATCTTGTGCCACAACATGATTGGGCTAATTTTAATTAAATCAGATATATGGACCCTATCAAGCTCCCTATGACAAATGGTGCTAGAAGTTGACCTCGGGACAGCCAAGAGATACCGGAAAAAAGCATTTTCCTTTGTCTGTATCTCCTGGCAGTTCGCCATCCCCCATATGCCAGCGCCATAGATTGCTGTAGACACACATTTTGCAGCATAAATATCAAGGAGGGTTTGGACTGGTTTACCACCCAATTTATTTGTGAATTGCTTCAGTGCACCAATGGCTCGAGAAAAAGCCAGATTACGGGTAGTTACGGCGGACGTCCATGAACCCCTACAGTTAAACATGATGCCTAAGTATGAAAATGTTTTAGTTTGGCTAACCTTTGATTGATTTAAAAAAGTTTTACATTGGGTGCTAGACTTCGACAAGCAGCACATGGTGAAGGTCTTTCCCATGTTTATCTTTAGGCCTCTTGACCCCATATAATCATTAAAACATATCACAGTAATTCTGAAATACTCCCATTTAATGCTACACAGCCAGATCTCCCAGTTCAAATTAGGGGTCAGTTCAGTCCAATGCAGCCTATGTGTTATTTATTCATATTTGTTAAGTCTAATCTTTCTGATCTACTTGAGTTAAACTATAGGGCTACGTTGAACAATTATAGACATTTGTTGGAGAGATGCCATTTTTTACCCTTGTTGATTATTGGTAGAGTTTTATTAATAAAAATGTTGATTGAACCTTTATTTCTATTTTTGTGTTCAAATTTTCAGATTAAGGTGAATAAAGGTTATTTTTAGGAGATCGACACATTGATTAGGAAGTGTTTGTAGAGACAGCAATGTCCCCATATTCGACTGACTAATATCCAATTTATTAAGGAACAGTTGGTGCCTTCCCTTACCTAATTTTCATCTGTCATATCAAGCCACCTTAATAAGTAGTGTATCTATAATGTTCCAACTTTTTTTGAGACATTTTTTTTTCAATGTTAAAGGAGACAGAGCTTCAACTTCCATTTTCCAAGTCTTGAAAATGCTCCAACAAAAACCAAAATATAAGGTATTAAAAAAGATGATATTGCAAAAAAGCAAAATTGGTTTGGAATATCTGAGCCATCCGTTTGTGTCATTGACTGTAGGAGCTTGGGTCTAAACAGGTCAAATAATTGAAAAATGGAATGATTTGGGCTTTAAAACAATAGCTGATTTTATTATAAATGACTGGTGGAAGACCTGGTATCAGGTTATTTTACAGGGGAACAAGCATGGATCTAGACTCTGGATTAGTTTTGCCTGAATTATGGAGTTTCTGAAGGACAATTCCCCAGCTCTAAGTGATTTCACTGAGTTGGTATTAAAACTGTTATTTGAAAATAAATTATTTGGACTTGGAAGTTTGTATCAAATTCTTCCTCAGATTTTACAGGACCAAGTGATTCCGAGGTTTTTAATTTACAATACTAACATAAACTGATAGCAACATTTCCCTCTAGCAGTAGTCAGATACTTTCATTTTGGGTTATAAATTTTTAGAGTTGCCAATTTTCAGAGAATTGAATTCTTTGCTAGATGGATGTTATATTATATGGCATAGTTGTTGAATAAATGAGTTCCTGATGTATCAAATTAAGGCTTTAGAGGGAATATAGCTGTACTAGGTGATGGGGTGTGCATCATTTATTCTTGCCCAGTTATGGACACCTTTTGGTTTCAAGTATTTCAGTATATATGTCAACAGCTCCTGAAAAGGGTGTCACCAGACCCGTGCATAGTGTTATTTGGTCTCTCGCTAAACAGTAGGGAATTATCGAGAATGGAGCAAAAATTCTTTTTTATATCAATCTCTATGAATATTGTTGATTTTGCAACCTTGGAAATTGACAAGGAGTTCTTTGCTATGCCAATGTCAGGCAAAAATGCAAAGGGGCAGAAAGTTTAAATATTTATAGGCTAGGATAATTAATCAACTTGGACACTGTGAATTCCTGGATTGCTGGGGACTCCAAGTCCCAGTTTGCACCACAACCTGAGGAGGATGGGCACTAGAAACCAGTGCTATTAAAGCATGCCCCGGCCCCCGCTGTGTGGGATGCCCCTGGGCAAAGCACGGCCCTACACGCCCATAGGAGTCTGGAGGGGGGTGGGCCCTCCCTCTAACATCTTTGGTTGTGACCCTTCTCCTTTAAGCTCAAGCAGGAATTGTTTTTACATTTTGTGTCGAGTGGAAAGTGGTCCATTTGATCTTTTTTAAATGAACAATCAAATTGCCTTTTTTGCATTCGATCCCACTTGGAGGGCCTTTTACAATGAGTCTGCAAGGATCAATTGGAGTCATCGATCTCTCCATTCACTGACTTGCCTTGCTCATTCCCATATTTATTGTTCCTTTTGTTGTTTAATTAAAATTGCAACAGTACAACATGGGCAAACACAAGGCGCTATCAACTATGCCCAGGCCATCATGAAATTCATTATTTTTCTAACGGTCTGGACGAGTAATTAATAAAGATATTGAATTGACTGAACGTCCACTTTCAATCACATCTGGGCTCTTCCCAGAACTCACACATAATGTCCAACTTCTTCTCAAACTTTGCCTTATGCCCCCTCACTGACCCTTACAAACCCAACAGTGGTAGATTTATCTGATGGCACTACTGCCTCAAATCAGGACCAGTAGATAAGTGTCCTTTCAGACACTCGCCCACCAGTAAAACATAAACGTCATCTTGCTCCAAAAACCATATCCCCAGGTCCAGGAAGTTGTTCAAACACAGGGCCCATCACTGTAGATCCTCTGCCTCTGCTGCTTAATCTAGAGGACTGGTTCTGTGAAAGACTTATGTGTAAACTCACTGTATAAGTCAAATCGCTTCTTCTACTGATTGAAGAGCAGCTAGAGGCCATAGAAGAGAAATTGAGTCAAACACTCCATCACGTGTCATCAGCACTGAGGTTTTACGAGGTGACCAACTAACCGCCCATAGTAGCCCAGAGAGACTTATCCCCCCTTTAGAATCACTTCCATCTACAACAGCACCCCTTGAAGGTGCAAGGGATGCCCACTGCCCCCCACCTGCCCCTATGCAAACACACTGTGATAGTGAAGGGGCAATTAGTATTGTGAGGCCTCAAGGAGCCTGATTGTGTCACTTCTGCGGCCAATCTGGCCCCCCATTGTACATCATTCAGGCCACTGGGGTGAGGTGGGGAGACTTTCTTGCCAAATGAACTGTGAACCGTGATATTTCAATCTCCACACAGTGATGGTATTTATTTACCCCCCGCTGCTTGTCCAAACATAGTGGTAACAACTCATGTTCTCCATTGTCCCAGGTGTAGCTGAATCGTTTTCACAGCTTAAGATCAAGGTTTTGTATTGGCTTCATTTTAAAATGGACTTCCCCATCTTAAAGGCTCATGATATTACGATGGTCCACAGGGTATGATGAGTGGGACCATTAGAGAAAATTCTTGAGGGAGATTGTGATAATGAACTTTTGGTTTTCATAGAATAAGCTTCTTATGTATGGCCAAATTGGTACTACTGAGCGTGGTATAAAGCTATTCTCTCTAGGTTATTTCTGTCACCATCTTCAGAACACGTTTATGAATAGTATCCGAAACAAGGGTCCCTGTCACCTCAATTCCGAATTCCCACAGCTAATCGTTTGATGGCCCTTGCAGGTTTGACAGGGAGTGATTGACTACCTCATGGCGAGGGAGAGCCAATATTAGGATCTACCCTACCTTTGGGTTTGATGCAAGCAAAGAGTTACAATCCATTATTCTCTCCCTAGAGAATCCAAAATAGCCCTGCATTTTGCTTCTCATCATCTATATAGAACAACTGGGTCCCAAATATAGCTTTGTTCTTCAATGGCCAAGATGATCTTGGCAAAGGAGTTAATGTTTGTGTACAAAGTGACGTTGCCTGAAGAAATTGTTAACATTTATGGAGAACAGCTCATAGAGATGTAGTGGTGATGCCCTCCACTTCTATTACCCGTTGACCAGATGTTGAGATGCAAAGAGCCCAATTTCTGAGAGCTGGCCCTGTTGGTGTCCAGATGGATTTTGTCTCTTCTCCTTTGCTGGTGGCTTTCCCCTATAGGAATCGCAGAGGCTGCACCTATCCCTACTACATTCTCCCCACCCTGGGCAATGAGTGGGGTAGATTTATTAATGGCCATGAGGTTTGTATTTTTCAAGAGACATAGGCAGCTGAAAATGTCTATAAGAATAGCTTGAAAAGCGTTTTTGTTCCAGCGAACAACCACCAACGCAATAGAACTGCCATTAGGAAGCTAGGAAACTCTTAGATCAGCAAAGGCACTTTGAGAAGAAGCAATTTGGGGAGACCTTCTAGAGACTTCATTAAAGAAAGATTCTAAGAGGGTCTGGCAGATATTGAGCCAGAGCTCTAAAGATCGAGCCAATCAACGTGAGTCATCCATACAACCAAGGGAATGGGACGACCTCTTTAAATTGCTTTATTGCAATTCTGCTCAGCTGTCTAAGAGCTGGCACCCCGCTCACAATGAGCATATTGTAACCTCCCAATTGGAGAGCCTACCACTTAGTTTTCCCCTCAAAAATACATCAGGTGCAATTTTCCCCAAAGTCCTGAAAAGGCCCAGGTTTGAACAAGATTCCATTTGATATGCTTCCTTCAAACTTTTCGATCTGTGCAATATATTAATGCTGTTTCAAATGTTTTTGCCGCAGGTGCACCTATGCCTTTTATGTGTAAAGGTGCAAAAATTGTGCCAATGCCCAAAAATGGGTGTCGTAATCTCCCGACTAATTATCGCCCTATCAGCTTACTCAATAATTTGCAGAAAAGTTTCTGCAAACAAGTCAAGGGGCAACTAACATCTACAATGGAAGCCTATTATATAATCCCACGACCTTATAGCAGGATTTAGGTCCGAAATTTGAACCATTCACCAGGGCTTTAGGCTTATCGTGGCCAAATGGAAGGTAGTGAATGTTGGAGGTAGTACACTTTGCATTACCTTCATCAATTTATAAGTTACATTTGATCCAGCCCCTAGGGCTACATTTTGGGAGTTTTTAGCTGATATGAACATCCCGGGCAGCTTGTGGAATAGAATTACGCGACTGCACAATGGAAAGTATGCTAGGATTTAGTGAGGCCCAAAAAGGGAAATAATAGACAAGATCAGCATAGCCAAAGGAGTTTGCCAAGGCTGTGTCTAGGCTCTTACCCTTTTTCTTTTGTTTATGGATACATGCGTAGATTTTATGTCAGATTGCATTAACAATTCTGTATTTTTGGACAGCAGAAAGGTGCCAGCTTTGGTTTTTGCCGATGACACCCTACTGCTTTCTAAAATACTCCTCTCCCACTCCTCCACCAGCCGCCTGACCCTCATTGGTAGGTTTCAGCTATTTTGTGACATCACTGAAATGGAGATGAATGTAAAAACTGTTTTTTAAAAGTGTATGGTTTACTCTAACAAGAAGAGGCTGGGTGTTAATTTTAGAGTATGTGGTATTCCACTAGATAAAGTATCGACATTTGACTATTTGGGGATTAGATTGTCTAACAATGGGTCATGGGGGCCCCAAATTCAAGAGTCACTCACTCATTCACCAAATAGCATTTGCTATTGTGAGGTTTGCCAAAAGTGCTCCATCTTGCCCGATATCCCCTGCAATCCAGATCTACAATGCTCAGGTCAGGTGTGCCGCTCTCTATGGGGTTGAACTGTGGGGCCACTGCAGTTCTTCCCTACTCGGTGTGAGCGAAGATAACTTCCTACGGGCTATTCCTAGCCTGGTGCGTTGGACTCCTCACCTGCCGCTCAGACTGGGTCTAGCCTTCAACCTCTCACAGAAGTGGCAAGATTGCTACCTTTAATGTATCGGCTTCGGGTATGGTTTACTGAGGCTCTAAAAGCCCATACAGAACCTCTAAGCAAGATTTTAACCTTACAAAATTCACACATAATTCCCTGGCTAGCTAACATTAAACAGACCTTTAATCGTTCGGGGCTTGGAAGTTTTTGGAACAACCCTTCAGGCATTAATAGTCCTGCTAAATGTATTATTATACTGGTATAGTGGGTTAATTTTATGACATAAAGCGAGACCTCCGACTCGATAGGTAACAGGACTAAGGCCTTTCTTATGCATAAAATGTATTTCAATTTGAGGACGCCCTGGATTCTATTTGTCCAATTTAGGCATTGTGGAAATTTGAGAAATTGATATACATAAACAGTGTTCATTATTCCATTTTTCCCGCTCCTCTTCCTGCAAGCACCATGAATACCGTAAAATATTGACCGCATCACTCTGCCAGTAAGAGCCCGTACCCATGTGTACATGACAGTCATTTTAGGCACCCTGGCCTTTTTCCTGCTCCTCAGAAACACCGGCTTCCCTTCTGCGCGTATCTGAACCCCCCCTCCCTCTCTCACATGCATGGATTATGAAACCCTCTCCCTCTGCGCGACCCTGCCCTGAAAGGCAACCCTCTTGCTTGACCCACGCAAACCCCCCATTCCCTCCTGAAGAGGCATCCTTTGCCTTAGCTGACATAGCCCTCCCCAGCTGCACCTGACCGCCCCCGTCCTCTCGCACATAAGTCATAAGATCTCTCTCTCTCTCTGTGCGACTCTGTCCCTATGTCCACCCTGGTCCCCCCTCCCTTCTCCTCACACGGGCAAGTCATAAACCTTCTTCTTCTGCAAGACCCTGTCCTTGGGAGTCACGGCCGCGCCTGACCAGCACCTCCTCTCCTTTCATGAATAACCCCTCTGTTAGTAAACCCTCCCTCCGCGATTGACTGTCCACACATGTCTGAGGTCATCTCCTAAGCCAGGAGATACCGTTTGCTGCTCATTGTATGGAATCACCCCTCTTCAAAGGACCCACTATTGATCCTGGCCACCCCACCCCCTGGGCTATGATCAGGCGCACACATCCTAAAAGTTGGCGGAACACTCAGCTGCATGATTACCCTCCCTTCTTATCAGCAGGTCAAGGGTCCCTATTGTGAACATATGTGGGGTAGGATTGACACGAGGATTATGGGGATGTCTTTTCCGTGTTGCACAATGTCATGATTGTAATGCTAAAGTGTTCTGTAAAGTATAAAAGACGATCTCTCAGCTCACTTGTTAGAGCACCTCCCGATGACACCTTGTTTCGTGTCTGAAATGACAGGCTCTCCTCATGAGAAATAAACCCTGTTCTTGTGATTCCTGCTCCCAGCGCCCGTCTCTTTATTTGGTAACTATTCAGAATGGAAACTAAGAGGCGTCTTGCGCCGGCCATCCGGGCATCGATACTGGTATGGAAACCCACATTTTTACAATTGGCGTCCCAACGCGGGGTCCATCAGTGACATAAGGTCCAGTGAGAGAGATCCAGACGATGAGGTGAACATCTAAATGATCGGAGTATACCTGCCTTGAGAGGGCCCTCGTCCGGCTGCCGATTGAATGAACTTCACCAATTCTGAACGGACCTCTCTCGAGTGACCCACTGTCCTGACTGGAATCCCACAGGACTGCTGCGGTAAAATCATGGAGTAAGAGAACGATCGGGCGCTGGAAGGAGGAAGGCGAAGAACTGCCCACACGGTCCGGTCCGGGTAAGGTCGCGTAAATGCGACAAATTGTGAAATAATTGTTTGGTTTGGATAATACTAGTATTACTCTTTTGTTGGTACCTCTGGAGATTCACCGTCTGCAAACGGAGAAACAACAGGCTCTCCCTTTGCAAGCAGTGAAGGATAGGTAACGCAGACTTTTGTCCCCGTTGTAATCCGTCGTGCCTATCTTCCTCCCCCACTGTTTCCCGAACTATTGTTCGTGGATTATTGTCTGGAGATTCTCTGTCTACAAACAGGGAAGAACAAGGTCTCTCTTTGTAGGTAGCGAAAAGGTAGGTAACGCAAACCTTTAACACGTCGTACCTACTCATTCTCCCCACTGATTGTTTGATTGACCGAACATTGATTGTTCGAGATTGGTTCTTTTTGAGGTATTCACCGCCTGCAAACAACGGAGAATAGAAATATTCTGTCTAGTCTTTGCCCGCCGTGATAAGATAGGTAGTGCAGACTTTTGTCCCCGTTGTAATCCGTCATGCCTATCTTCTCCCCACTGATTGGTAGCCTGTTTAGCCCGGACCGCTTATTAGAGATGAACCATCCAGCTCCACTGGAGGGCACACCTAATAAGGACATGTTCATTAAGTGTGGACTAGTCGCTATAGCTTATAATAGGTTATGGCATAAAAATATAAGAAAAAGAGTTGAGCGAAATCAGTAGGCCACTGAGGAGTTATCAACTTCGCTAAAAATAAAATAAGAAATGTTAGAAATAACCCGTAATAAGAAACATAAAAATGGCGAGGGAAGACAAGCTTGACACCAAGGCAGCCACGAGGTAGCTAGGTTCCGTTGCCTATTCCTGCCCTAAACATGTCTGCCTCATTGCCCACCACGCCCAAATAACGGTCACATGAAATAGATACTAATCAATAGGTACCTACCCCCATTCCGGAAGTTCCCGAAGTGCAACAGGTCCGCGGTTACGCCCATCCGGTAGGCGAGGCCTCGAGGCATGCGGGGCTCGCCTGGCCGCAGTCGGAAGGGGAGGCTGTGGGGCGGACGGCCCAGAAAACCGTGATGGCCTCTCCTTCTCTCCTCTTCTGCTGCCCTGCAGGCCACGGGGGGGGGCTGTCTTGCCTCAGCCACCGACCACCCCCCCCCCCCTCTGTCTCTCGCCTGGTCCGGCCCGCAAAGAAGGCCGAAGCCAAAGCGAGGACGGCGGCGCTTACAGGTAGTCCTGTCACATGTCAAACTCCTGGAGAGTTTCAGGTAGTCCCGCCACATGCCGACGCCTGGACAAGCGCAAGTAGTCCCGCCACATGTCGACGCCTGGAGAGTTGCAGGTAGTCCCGCCACATGTCAAAAGGGGGGGGGGGGGGGGCTGTCTTGCCTCAGCCACCGACCCCCCCCCCCCCATCTTCAATAGCCGGCACGGCCAATATCGAAACGGCGGAGCCGAGGATCGGCGAGGGGTCGCTGGAAGGGGGAGGTGGCGCGAACGAGCCTCCCCCACCTCCCTCCAGGTGGAGGCTTCCAGCGACACCCCAATGCTCTTACTTAAAGAGGGTCCACATCGAAAAGCGGTCTTTTGCCCGGGGCGGGCACACGCCCCATGCCTTCTCTCCTCAACTTTGAAGATTCTATGAGAGCCCGGGGGGCCCCCCGACCCCTCTGCATGGGTGCCCCCGTCCCCCTCACTGGGACCCGCGACATCGACACACTCCTGCCGGCGCCAGCCTCAGTTTGGAAATGGCTAAAACACAGCCAAGGTACAGACTTGTTCAGTTCCGGTGGAACACCAGAATGACCCGGTAGGAAAATTGTTGTTGCCCTCCCCACTCTTTGACTGATGGTCCATTTGTTAGACTGTTACCACATTGCGAAAAACTTTTTGAACTGCCAACGGAAGGTTCTGGTCCAACCATGAGTCGTTGGAGACATTCTGACTATACCGGAACCTGCCTGACCTCGCCCAAAATGGCGCCGATACACGAAACGAAAACTTTCGAACTCCCTGTTCACCTGGATTGCTCGAATATTGATGCTCTGAGATATGTATGCATTTTTGGACAATGAAAGTCGATAAGATGGATAGTGATTATGTGCTTAGAGAAGAAAGCAATACAGATATTGATCATGTGTTTGGGCAATGAACTGATTTAGGGTGGGTACTAATTATGAATGGGAACAATGAATTGGTGTAATTTGGACAGTGAACGAGCACCTGGATAATGAATTAATGAATTAATTGAAAACTGAATCCTTGACATGCATCATGCTTGCTCTGTAGTAAAGTTCTATACGATTTTATTGCACTGTCGCACTTTATGCAATGAACTGCCACCAACTTCATTCTTCTTATGTACAGTTCCAATCTGCTCCGTGGCCGGTCCACTGGATTGTAGGCCTGTATTCATACACCAGCACTTTTTTTATTAAAAGTATTTTTGAAAAAGAAAGCATAGTTGTAGCGGTTGCATTAATGAGTTTTTGAATGTATTACTACTGTGAGCAACGAGAAAGTATGATGAAGGCTGAAGGTTAAAAAGGACTCGATATTTAGCAGCTACATTATGTGCCACAGGCAGCCGGAAAGTGTTTTAGAAGCCTTAAAACGACACCACAGAAATGCCACCTAACCGCCACCCTTGCACATAACTAAAAAGGGGTCGCGACCAAGTAACTCTTGTAGATACGCAGATTATCAATGATTATCTATCTGACATTACTGGTCCCTCTGGGCTTAAAACGCTGAGATGGTAAAGAAATGCACTACGTGGGGATAGGTCGAGTATGTGGTAGGTAAAAACATTTTTCGGATTACTGCATGCTGATGTGGTTTGAATGCTGCCCCCCACCCCCTTCTTTCTCCTCCCTTCTGCAGGTCGCGTTGGAACATCGGCTGAAGTATGGGAGAACGATGATCGAACCACCGACGAAAAAGGGAAGGAGGGAATATGAGCATAGTCCTTATGACGATAAGTTTTTAAAAAGACGTAGACTTAAACATGACTGTTCCTCCTTAGAACATAGCGACTGGGAGGATGGACTGACATAGAGACTTGACGGGTACTGTATGACGAAAATTGGCTCGAAATAACACGTGAGAGAATGTAACTAGATGTTTGACTAGGTAGGGAAAGGACAAAAGAAAAGTGCACGGGTAAGGGTTACCAAGACTGCACCCATCTGGGAAGTTAGAAATGTTGCTGATGTTCAAAATGTACTGCTCCCCCCCTTCTCACACTCTTATAGATCTAGCCAAGCTGTCCGACTGTTCTCCCGATCAATACTTGCCGTTGCCTCAGCCTGAAGAACTTCCCACCAAAGGAAGAAACTGGAGAATGGTTTAAAATCCAACCATGGGTAAATAGCGCGACCAGGTTCATTTCTGATCGACTAACCGAGGTGTAAGTATTGGCCATTGAGAGCGCTCGAAGAGATAACAAGCGAGAGGGAAAAGGAGGGAAAAGGAGGGAAAGGTAGAAAGAGCTAAGCACATAGGTAAATAGGATAGTGAAAGATAAATAGGATATAAAAAATATAGATCTTGTTGGCCAACTATTGCTTTCTGTTTTGTTGTGAATGTCTTATACATGTAATACATGTACTGTCTTCCTTCGTCTGAGTTTGTGTGTGTGTGTACTGTAGGGGTTTGTGTTCTTTCTTTGTTTACGTCTCTCCGTTACCTGACCCCCTACTGTTCTGTGTTATGAACGCACTAAATGACCTATTTTTGTACACGTCTCTCCCTTTCTCTATCTCTCTCCCTCTTTCTCTCTCTCTCTCTCTCTCTCTCTCTACATGTCATACGTGTACCAAATGGCTCGTTTAGATTGCGGACGACTCTCACTCTATGAGAGTCTCCTTATTTCCTCTTCCTTTTTATGGTAAAATCGTGCCTCGCAGGCACCAGTCTGATTGGATAATTATTGAACGCGAAGGCGTTCAGCGAAATTGACCGAAAACTAAAATGATTGTATCTCGCCATATTACTACCTCTCCTTTCTGCAAAATGAATGAACTCGAATTGGCTGAGAAGGAAAGGACAGGTAAGACGACTAAGGTCCCCCAATCTGGCCTTTATAGGGGAACTGTATGTCAATGGCACCTTATTTTTCTGTTCATCAGAGACGAACGCCAACGTCCAGATTGCCCCCCCAATGCCCAGATTACCTCACCCCCCCCCTTCTTTTGCACCCAAGCGCGAGCGCCCGAAGCATCCCCACCCCATTTGATAGACCCCAGCTGCTGTCCCGGATATAAACATGATGACCATGAGTAACTGTCGTCCCTCGAGAAAAACCTGTTTTACGTGACTCTCGATGATAGCACCCCCGCCCTGTTTGAGAAGGTTAGCCAGCCTTGAAGGGAAACGTTAGACTGTTAAAGGCTTGGGTTTGAAAGGCAAGTCTACACTGGAAGCTCCAAAATGTTGAAATTGATGAAATGCGCAGTTGATGGGAATATTATTTCTATGCATTTATGTCATGAATAGACGATGAATACACTTGGCATGAACACAGTAGGAATGTTGGCATATGCACTGCTTGGTAATAGACCTCTGACTGTGACCGATGAGCGTATCTCCCAAGTGCGCAGGATTGAGGGAGGAATTCACCTGCATAAATGACTTCTTCTGTCAGTTCTCTAAAAGCTTGTTTTGTACCTATTCAAAGATTTGCGATCACCAGAGGAGAAGGGTCGGACGAGCCTGGCTGCAGATCTTGAGATACATGCGACCTCGACCAAAGGTGGAGCTGCAGAGCAACAAGATACGGGACGAGACAGCAATTTCAAACGTGGAAAATGAAAAATGACGGGCTGCCCTGAAGCCCTCCGTCTGCTAACCCACGTGTGCCTGGAGTCTCCGTCCCCCTTCTTTGGGCCCGATTAATGGGCCTGCCTACTTGTTATCCTTTGCTCCCCTGGTCTCTTTTGTGTGTCTCAGGAACTCTGACCCAACTCCGCTCTCTCTCCTATCGACTATTTGAACCACACCCACCCTCTTTTCCATGTGACTTCACGCCAAAAGGAACGGCATTTAAGTGGAAATAGGGTGGTGCTACGGAAACATAGGTGCCGAGCATAAGGTGCCACTAAAAGGACTGGTTAGGGAACAGGACTGTGGTCTAACAGCAGAGGACAGACCGCACCTTGCAACGCGAAAGGTTGAATACGAGCTGGACCTATAGCTCCACCGCCGGTGCTCAACAGCGCCAACGAGAGGACACGGACTAGAGCCTACCAGTGATGGCTCACTGTTAAAAAGACACTGTGACGAAGAGATCTTGTGTATTGAATTGAATTCCGCCCTCGGCTACTTGGTCAAAATGTTCATTGGTCGCATTTTTTTTTAAGTCAGATACATTTATGCTATGCAGTGCGTCTGAATGTTGGGAACTCGACAAATGCAATTTTCTATGTGCTGCATTCTGCCCATCACGTCAACTGTTCATGATTACATACCAAATGTTAATATTGACAAATGCTAATTCTTCAACTACGCCTGTGTATTTCTGTACCCCCATCAATTACCATAATGAACTCTGTCATGTAAAAAGGGGCGACTGTGGAAATTTGAGAAATTGATATACATAAACAGTGTTCATTATTCCATTTTTCCCGCTCCTCTCCCTGCAAGCACCATGAATACCGTAAAATATTGACCGCATCACTCTGCCAGTAAGAGCCCGTACCCATGTGTACATGACAGTCATTTTAGGCACCCTGGCCTTTTTCCTGCTCCTCAGAAACACCGGCTTCCCTTCTGCGCGTATCTGAACCCCCCTCCCTCTCTCACATGCATGGATTATGAAACCCTCTCCCTCTGCGCGACCCTGCCCTGAAAGGCAACCCTCTTGCTTGACCCACGCAAACCCCCCATTCCCTCCTGAAGAGGCATCCTTTGCCTTAGCTGACATAGCCCTCCCCAGCTGCACCTGACCGCCCCCGTCCTCTCGCACATAAGTCATAAGATCTCTCTCTCTCTCTGTGCGACTCTGTCCCTATGTCCACCCTGGTCCCCCCTCCCTTCTCCTCACACGGGCAAGTCATAAACCTTCTTCTTCTGCAAGACCCTGTCCTTGGGAGTCACGGCCGCGCCTGACCAGCACCTCCTCTCCTTTCATGAATAACCCCTCTGTTAGTAAACCCTCCCTCCGCGATTGACTGTCCACACATGTCTGAGGTCATCTCCTAAGCCAGGAGATACCGTTTGCTGCTCATTGTATGGAATCACCCCTCTTCAAAGGACCCACTATTGATCCTGGCCACCCCACCCCCTGGGCTATGATCAGGCGCACACATCCTAAAAGTTGGCGGAACACTCAGCTGCATGATTACCCTCCCCTCTTATCAGCAGGTCAAGGGTCCCTATTGTGAACATATGTGGGGTAGGATTGACACGAGGATTATGGGGATGTCTTTTCCGTGTTGCACAATGTCATGATTGTAATGCTAAAGTGTTCTGTAAAGTATAAAAGACGATCTCTCAGCTCACTTGTTAGAGCACCTCCCGATGACACCTTGTTTCGTGTCTGAAATGACAGGCTCTCCTCATGAGAAATAAACCCTGTTCTTGTGATTCCTGCTCCCAGCGCCCGTCTCTTTATTTGGTAACTATTCAGAATGGAAACTAAGAGGCGTCCAGTCTGCTGTTTTACAAACAAATCAGGGGAGCATTTTTTATTTTTTTCAAGATCCAGGTGGATTGTACCTACGTGTCGGTCCCTACTAGGATTGTTTGATCGTTTTAATTCACTGAGAATAAGCAAACGTGGTGCAAGGGTGACTGTAGTGTTTCCAGTAGCCACATTTATCACGTCTGCATGGTCAATGCGCCAGAAGATTGTAGATTCTGTATATTTTCTTAGTGCTGCACTACAGCCAATGCAGTATCAGTTTATGTACTATTTTCTGTTGATGGACTGCACTTAAGGTCGATGACCAGAAGGTTATTCATGTTTGAAATATATTTAAATGATACTGTTATGGATTTTTAAATTGAATTTCAATGTTATGTACATTTTGAAATATGTTTTAACCGTGAATTTGTCGATGAATTGATGAATTCGAGCTGACAATACATTGAAATTGAAACTGAATCGAGGACATTCAAACAGCTTTGGCACTTTTTCCCCGTAGATGAGGAGATTTTCAGTGAAGATCTATGGACTTTGGCATTTTATCTGGAAATTTCTATTATGAGTACATTGTCTTCATTCCTTCCATTAAAATGAATGTATATTGTAATCACTCATATGTATATTATGTATAATGTGATTATAATTTTATTATTGTGATTGTTTGATACTACTTAATAAAAAAAGTATTATTGTTTGCGAAAAGTATGCATTTTGCACACTGTCATGTGAATGCATGTGGCAGAAATAGGATCAGTGCTAATATTGTTATTGCCTTGTGTGTGTTGCATGCTCGGACAAAGGAACAACTAAAAATACAATATGGACTTTACATCCAGGGGCATCTTTAAACTGTCCTAGCAATGTGAGTACTAGAGTAGATGCAATATCTGTAACCTGATGGATATCTGTCTGAAACCCTAGTCTGTAAGATCTGTTACCAACATCAGTATTAGCTCTCTGACCAACCATTGTAGCATTCCAAGGAGCTTCATGATTCAGCAAGAAGACGCCTATCAAAACTAATAGCTGCAACCTCTTTGAGTACCAGTTATCACACAGGCCCGACTTATTGAGAGAACTATGAAAAAATGAGCTGTGACCTCTGCAGATAGGGACGTTGAGCAAAATGTGGTCAGAACCATGTAACACTTGAGCAGCTCCCTACTACGAGTGGCCACATTCTTGAACATGTGAGCAACTCTTGGGTGTATTTTGGCAGCACCTGGTCAAAAAACATCACACATGTTAATGGTGGCAGCTCCTCTGTTATGGTAGAAGAGCATCAGCCACTGAAAAATAACATGATAATAAAACCATTTTATTATACATTTTATTTCTCTTTTTCACAGCAATTGCCAGCTATATGTTGGGGGGGCATCCTGACGGAGCGTCATTTCAGCAGCATGGAGGAGGCGTAGTGGGCCCTGTAAGTGTGCATGTCGGTTTGGCCAGCCATCTTAGGACGGCCAAATTGACATGTGCACTTATATTTTCCCCCAACCCAGGTTCTGTTGCACAGCTGGGTGGAAAACAGGAACAGGCTCCGTGTCCCTGAGCGAGCGTCAAGTCAACCCACTCAGGCCAATCACAGCACTACTCTCATGCTGGTAAACAGTATTACCAGCATCAAAGCAGCATTGTGATTGACCCCCGGGAGCTTATGCAGTGTGCACTTACGTCTAAAGAGGAGCACTGAGGCGGGGGACGCAGCTGCAGGTAAGTGGTTTAATTTATTATTCTCCCCCCCCCCCCCGTTCTTGTTCCCCACCACTTTGAAGTTAGAGCAGCTGCCACTGCTTGCAGGAGAGATTGTTGATTATGAAAGAGGCTGTGCAAAGTTCAATAGTTAAAAGTGATCAGTTGGAGGCAAGGTGCACCGCATTAGCTGTGTGAGTAGCTCAGCAAAAGAGCAAGTGCAAGTTCAGAGCACCCATAGCAGTGCAAGTGAGGGCACAGGTGTGCAAAGAGGACTGGAATCCCAGTACATGGAATGGGTCAGTCTCTGACAGTGACAAGTGGCACTGGGGCAATGAGTTAGCATGACGCGCGATTAGGACACAAGGTAATTGGGAGGGGTGAGGCTCTGAAGGCTCAACCGCTTGTGCAAAATAGGTCAAAAGGAGGGGGTGGAGGACAGGTACAAAATACCGGTCTGGTGTGGAATTATACACAAAGTGAGTTGTTGGAGATAACATGCATGTTCATGCAGGAGCCTGGAGAGCACCTGCTTAAATGGCTGGTGCGGCTATGGGACACCAGGGCAGATGGTACATTTGTATCACCCGATTAACTTTTGAAAATGGGATCAGTTACAACGCACGCCTGATTAAGACTGCCCCCCACATATGAAGGGAGCTTTCTTAGCTCTCCTAGGACCTGATCAAGGACAAATGGTGGGAGAGGTGGTGTTTTTGATGGCACAGCTGGAAGCGTTGGAGAGGCAAAAATCGGCCAGAGCAGTGGGCCAGACCAGTACAGGAAAGACAAGTGGGGAGAGCCCACAATATGATTGACGCGGCAACAAATGTGGATTGATTTATTAAACGTGGGAGTAAAGAAAAACGAGATAGATGGGAAACCAACTTGTTATTTGCTCAGTTTATGGAGGGAAGTACAGCAAAGACGGAAGAAGAAGACTACTCTCAGTGGGGAACAACCTCTGCGCCTCCTGCAGAGGAGACGAAGGAGAAGAAATCTGGGTCATAAAGCAAAGGAAGGAAGGTGCCAATTTTAACTTTCTACCCTGACTTGCCTGGTGATGGCTGAGAAGTCCTGGAGCCATTATGAAGGTCAGGCCAAACTCCGGGTGTCAGGGCAGTGCGAGACGGAAGCCTCGGACAAACGAGGCCATATGTCCCTCTCACCGTTTTCTGCCAAAAGGGGTCACAACATGTGATGACACTGCTCGATTTAGGTGCAGACGCAACCTTGATAAATGGAACCCCCCAAAGGTTGCCTGGGAAGAGTGTAATTATCAATGGTAATGGGGTGATGAGAAAGAGGCTAAACCTGCTAGGAACAAATTGTCAATTGGTAGGGAACCTACCACCATCCGCGCCCGAGGGGAAGTGGGCTGCTGTGTGCATGCACACCAACAAGGGGTGTAACCAGAGAAGACCCAGATACTCTATATTCAACATACACTAGGAATGGTTGCTTTAAGGTGAGTAAAATGAAGGCAAAAAGGCCAGTTATATAACTTGGTGACATGAGCAGTAGTTGTGCATCTTTTTAATGGCATGGATACTGCCTACTGCTGTAGAAATACACCACATGAGCAGGGAAAGAAGGGAAAGAGCATTTGAGTTATTGCCTCCAAATGGGCAATGTTGCGATGGGGAAGGAGGGCCCATACACCAAAATATATTGCGCCATGTGCTCAAACAAAGTTGTAACAAAGCAGGAGTGGAAACAGAAAAAACTAAAAAAACATATGAAGGAGAACTTAAAGGCTTTCTGTCTTTTTCGTATGAAAATGAGTGAATGTTCTGTTTCTGAATGAAGAAAACAATGTATTGCTATCTAGAACGCCTACAGTGACTAGATTTATCGTAAGCTATCATTAAGGGTTCTACAAAAAAATGTATCGGATCCAACAAAATTTCATTTACTCCAACTGAATTTGTTGCCCTATTAAATAGGGGCTCAAATATATTATTACATATTTAAAGTAGGGGTGCCTCTCTCATGCTCCTGAATGCTCCGAAAAAGCGTTGATGAAGCAATACTGGGTATAGGCTCCCAACAGTAAGGCCAAGCCACTGACCTAATAATAAACAAACCAATTGCCAACACTGTTATCCTAAATCTCTGTTATTCGTCACAGCACATTGGAATGAAACCAAACGTGGGTTCAAAAGACTACTAGTTCAGTCTGAATAAATCATTATTTATTTCATTCATTTATAGTGCATATGTCAATTATTTTATGCAACTTATACAAAATTTTGAATCCCTACGTTCAAAGACATTATATACAATAAACAATCAGTAAAACTGTACACATTCCGAAATATTCCAAAGCATTCATCATTCCCAATCAATCCCCACATTCCACATTCAACTGGTCACTCTCACACTCATAGAAAACAATTATCTATTTACATTTAACATTTACAAATCCATCTACAAAACATCATAAACAAAACTTTTTTTGTGTTTAAGGGCCAGATGTATCAAATGGTTTTACCCATTTTGTGTCTATGGGAAAAAGTGTTCATACATCTGGCCCTATATTTTTTTTAAAAAAGCAAATATTTTGAGATATTATGGCGTATAAACAAACGGTCTACGCGTTTCGAACTCCAAGTAGGTTGGGAGTTCTCATCCGGACCTCGTAGCTCCTACTGAAGAGAAGCCTCAATAATCAAGCTGACGTGGGACAAATTAGCCCAGGACGTATGGAACATGAACAACAAACTGGATCTCAGTCTTTTGGATGCCTTTGGTGAAAACTCGTAGTGTTTCCTGCCTGGCGACTTCAGTGTTGGAAAACGCAGTGCCTCTCAATTGTTGAATCAATCACACTCGCAGTGAGCCCTTTCGGAGGTTGGTCTCGGCGTGCTTCTCTGGCCGCTGGGTGCACTAGCGTTCCTGATGGGAACTCCCAACCTACTTGGAGTTCGAAACGCGTTTTATTTATTGTTTATTGTATATAATGTCTTTGGCCGTAGGGATTCAAAAATTTGTATAAGTTGCATAAAATAATTGACAGATGCACTCTAAATGAATGAAATAAATAATGATTTATTCTAACTGAACTAGTAGCTTTTTGAACCCACGTTTGGTTTCATTCCAATGTGCTGTGACGAATAACAGAGATTTAGGATAACAGTATTGGCAATTGTTTTGTTTCCTAAAAATCGTTGAGCACCTGGAAGGCAAGTCCTAGTAGGGTCATGGCTCAAACCCTAACCAGTCTGTCACCCTACACAATCAACGGTGAGACAAAGTGCTTGGTGGTTTGCTGCACGTACAGATAGAGACTGAATCAACCACCACCATTTTACCCTTTTTTGCTCATCTCTCCAGGTGAACCCAATACTATTTTTTATATTTTAGAGACCCTTGACCTTCATACATGGTACATGAACAGCCACCATACGTCCCTTCTAGAATTTCTGCTCAGACAATTTCCATTTACATCACCACAAAGAATTACATTTCAGGGTAAACGTATAACACAATATGGTGAAATCAAATGCCCTAAAATTATATTGGACTACTCGAATAAATAGACTGAAGTCCCAGGAGCAGCTCTAAATGTAAATGTAAATGTAAATGTAGGTATACTTATATAGCGCAACCTGTCACCACAAGGGTATCCTGGCGCTTGCCTAGGGAACCCGTCCTGATATTCCCCTGTGAGAAGCCCCGACAGGGTGTCCACAGGGTGAAAGTCAGGCATCCCGCCGCGAGGGGCCGTTGTGGAGATTAAGCAAGCTATTGCCCAGAGTCGCAGAGTGTGAACCCGAGAGTTGAGGAGGCACCGGGACGAGAATTATCGAGTCCGTGGAATTTTAGCCCAAGATCCGCCGGGGCGGGGAAATGAACCCTGGTCCAGGACCGATCTCAGATTCCGGGTCTTCCGGGTCTGCCGCCTCTAACCCCTGAGCCACACTTCTCCACAAGCTCTACAGTTGTGCTGCACCTTCCTGTCCGACAGGTGCCAACACAGAATCCAAACTTCAAGCCTGGTCAACTCATTTTCACTTCTGGGCTTTTACAACAAATTAAGGCTGCAATCTCAGCTCTTTACATAGCACCAGCAACAGTCCAACTGCATTAGGAGGATAACCAGCTGCACACCTGGAAGGGAAATAACCCAGATCAGCAATTTAAGATCAACAGCTACTACAAACACAAACAAGACTTAATGAAAGAGAACTTTGCACACCTGATTGACATTCAACTTGAGTTACGATTAGTTACCCTACCCTACCCCTACCTTTCCAGGAAGAATGTGAACCATGAAGTCTGACTAAACTAAGAGATGTCGTTCACAGAATAGATCTCATGACAGGACACAAAACATCAACTACCAATCCCAGAAGCTGGAAAGTGTCCTTCTGCTATATAAATTAAACCACAGTTTAAAGCTCACCCGTGTCTTGGGCTGCCACAGGTGGGCTACTGCCATTTTATTTACCCGAGGTCCTTAAGAAAAAAACTCATTAGCTACAGAGGATGAAGAACCAAGCTATCAAGCCTGTATTATTCCAGCTCCAAAAGCTCTCACTGCTACCCAGCGGTGCAGAGAGTCACTTCTAAAATATTAGGGCTGCTCAAGATTTTTGTTATGCAAGAGAAAACAGGTGTAATTCCCAATTGTTGGGTTTTGCATTAATTATTTTTCTACCAGTTACTATTTTTCCTGTAATTTCAACCCTGTGAGACTGGTTTGAGCAGAGGATTTCTCGTGGGAACTGTAAAACTAGTGTGCACCATGCCCTTGAGATATTTGCTGTTCAATCCTGTTTCCCACCAGCCTCAGGGTTGGATTGTGTACGCGAGCTATGCCCGTGCGTACAATTATCATACAAATCACCGCTGAATTTAAATTGTAATTCTACGAAAACTATATGCATAATGCAAAGCAAAATATGTTCCTTTTTGCCCAGTCCTCCAAATTTACAGATGAAGCTGATGCCCCTGTACTCGTTAGACCAAACCTGACATTGAGCCTAACAAGGCTCATCACTCAAACCAGGTTGAATTGTAAGCAGGGGGTGGTTTAGAACTATCAGAATTCTTCATCATCTCTTCTGGAATACCATTACACCCGACTGTGAAATCAACCCAATCTGTTGTCCCTC
Organism: Lissotriton vulgaris; assembly: GCF_964263255.1. NCBI lineage: Eukaryota > Metazoa > Chordata > Amphibia > Caudata > Salamandridae > Lissotriton > Lissotriton vulgaris. The sequence continues at coordinate 19,673 of NW_028250616.1, read as the reverse complement.
CTTCATATCACCACAGAACCACCCAAAAACATGTAGTGAAGACCTGAGACGGCCAACCTCCTAGTCTAGTCATCTAAAGGCTTTTCCGCGTCACTGTACTGGAGAAATATCAGGTTCGCAACCTTGTAACTTTTGCGTGTTGCAGTGTGAGTATAGCTGCTATTGAGAACAAAGACATTAATTAATGCATGAAAACAAAAACTGAACTCCTCTCACAGTTGTAAAAAAAATGCTCATTCATATGACATGTATGTACCGTGGTGTGTTATTGATGAGTTCAGCTGAAAATCTCTGTATAATGCTAGTTAACTGATCCTGTAGGTGTCAGGTGTAAAACTGTTCAGGTCAGTTCCTGGCAGCTGTATTTCCCGTTAAATCTTTAAAAAAAAAAATATTGGAAGAGTTCAATAATCCTAAAACTGAACACAGATAACATTTTTACAATCTTTAAAATACAACAGTGCATTTCGATTAGTAAAAACCAGGAATATTATAAATAGCGGTATTATAAATATGAAACATGCATTAATTAAAAAGCCACAGTTTGAAAGATAACATTGAAAGATAACAATCAACTTATATTGCGCATTTTCTCCCAAAAAACCCTGGGGCATATTACCAACAACTAGCGATAATTATCGCTATGTTGGCTTAGCGGCAATATTTTTATCGCCGAGCTGCGGGGATTTTTTATCGCTTAGGAACCTTGCTATTATCAAGGTTTATCTCCTAAGCGATAAAAATCGGCCGAAATGCATGAATATCTCTGAAAAGTGAGCAATATTCATGCATTACCGAGCAAATGCTCTTAGCCATGTTATCCACCTACCATTGGATAACATGGCTAAGAACTGCTCAGGGGCAGGTGTTAGCTTTTGGAGATAATCGCGCTTAGCGTGAATATCTCCAAAAGTTGGTAATAGGAGATAGCGATGTTAGCGACTGTTTCCAGTAGCTAACATCTTGGCACGCCCACTTTGCATGTCATTAGTGATAAATATCACTGACATGCAAAGTGGGGCCCAAGATGGTCGCTCTCTCCTACTAGCTGTCGCTAACTGGTGTTAGCGACAGCTAGGTAATAGGGAGATAATTTTATCTCCGCTTTCTTGGCTTTTAAAGCCAAAAAAGTGGAGATAAACCCCCTTGATAATATGCCCCCCTGTTAACTAATTAACCAAACGCCTTCCGGAGTCTCAAAAACTTTACATAAGACCATGACCGTAACGCATATCTCTTTTCAGATTCTTTAATTCTGCATAGGTTGAACCACCATTGTTGGAAATTCGATATTTCTTCAAATTTCCAATTTTGATGTAATTTCCGTTCATGTACATTTTGAATAACTATCTATGATATGGCTGTATGCCTCCATCTTCCAACAGAAACCGTCAACAAGAGTAGAGTTCAGAACATGTTGCACAGTGCACACTATATAAGAAAACGCGATCTGGACACACAAGAGCGAACCAAAGAGAGCTGTTGCTGGGACAGTGATTAGGAAATACTGAAGATCACTGGTAAAAACAAGCTGCACCCTACCACCCGACTTAAAGTGCTAAAATGAGGCATAGGATCAGGACAAAGAAACAGAGAGAATGTATCTTTGCTTCACATTGATCAGGGGTATGTTGTGCATATTTGTCTAGGCAGGCTTCGGCATCCACTACCATGTTGATATGATAATTTACTGTGAGCGCACTGTGGTGTTTAGAAGTGCCAGATAATACTGAGATTGGAAATGGACATGGGATAGGTTTTAGAGGCCTTTATATTATCACAACAATTGCATGCTCATTTTCCTTTTTATCTTCTGCCACGTCACACTCCAGCAAAACCTACTGCTTAATGCATTACCAGAAATTAAAGCAAATATAATATCTTTAAATGGAAGTACGTTTAACATCAGACTGCAAATGTCGATTTCTTCCAAAATTCTATAAACGTGGTAGAATCTTGATTACAATTTAAATTTATGAGGATATTAAGAGTTTGTTCTATGCAGTGGATCATCTTCAATGAAAGGCAACATGTATGCTTAGCCTGTAGTGGATTTGTAAAACTCTCTTCAAAAGTTCTGGTGGGAGCAATCTCAGAAAATATCTGTCACCAATTGAACAGAACAGTTGTTTAGTCTGTGTATCTATAGTTTTGGCGATTCCAAGATAGCCGTCTTCAACTTCTAGTGAACAGAAATAAATATGCTCATTGAGTTTGAAGAGCTGAACCACTCCTGGTGTAAATACCTAGCATACCTTGTAGCAGAACTTCTTTTTACTTTGTAGTATCTCACAACATTTTTTTTTCACTATTCGCGGATCTTAAAATGTGCCATGTTTTTACACTTGGAACATGGTATAGTGGCGCGGTGCAGGGTTTAAACAATGCAAAGTCTGACGGTATCTGTGAGTGAACTCCACAATAAGGCCCCACAGCGGATGTATGACGTTACTCCGCATACTTTTACTCCGCATACCGTTACAACGCGACTTTTACAACGCATACCATTACAACGCATAGCGCTTTGAGGTGCTGGATAGTGGTAAGTATAATTTACTATTCTAACTCCAGTCCCCGTGGACCCTAGGGAAGGTGTTGGATAGTAAATTATACTTATTCCCTATCCTAGAGCGCCCCCCAGCGCAATGCGTTGTAATGGTATGCGGAGTAAAAGTCGCGTTGTAATGGTAGTGCGGAGTAAAAGATGCGTTGTAACGGGTGTATACCCCCCACAGCCATATCATATAGCAAACCCAGATCATCACACCAAATGGTTAATGTTTGGGGAAATTTTGGCAATTTAATCAACATTGAAAACTCTATAGATGCATTTGCACGGTGGTAATTACCCCCAGGTCCCTACATCATCGACACCCTCCTAACAAGTGAGATAATCCATCTCACAGACAGAAACAAAGAACAAAGGAATGCTGGACCTACCCTCCCCCTCCCGCTGGTCCCAGCATTCCCTCTGTTCTTTTTTTCTGTCTCCGACAGAATAGGACGTGTTTTGCTGCTTACCTGTTTTCTTCAGTGGATTCGTCATCCTGTTCCGCAACTCCTGGCCTGCCGGGCTTGCTGGGAGTCGCGTTGATGGGCGCCCGGCCCTATGCGACTGGGGCGCCACTCCTCCAGGATTCCTTCCGGGTTCCAGCGCGCGTCTTCCTCTGGCTGGGCCAGTTGGTGGACGCGAGGTGGAGGCTGTTTTGGGGGCCCAGGGGCTACGCCGGGCGGTGCTCCTGGTCCCCCTTCCTGTCTTGATGGCTTGATGGTTGGCTGCCCTTCTGGGTTCCGTCTGGGTCAGCGATGGAGTCGCCTGGAATGGCAAGGTTTGACCCGGGGCCTCATGCATGCGCAGCATGCCATCTGCTCACTGGCTACGTCCCCGGTTCTGTGGAGGTGCTCCTCTCTGTCGCCCCTGCTGTTCATGGTGTCGATGCAGGGGCTGGCTTTCTGGAGATTGGTGTCGGACCGGTGGCTGCAGTCCTCTTCCCCGCCGGGCGCTGGTGTCTTGGGTGGCGCCTGGGCTGGCTCTTGGGGGCAGGGCGCTTGGTGTCCTTCCTGCCCCTGTGGTGAGTACCGTATAGCGGTATCGCTTTTTCCTAGTTGCCTCGCACTTCCATGTTCTTCTGGCCATGTGTTTTTGCTTTGCCTGGGTGGGTCTGGCTGTACGTGGTAGGGCTGCCTCGAGGGTTCTGTCTGGGAGTCCTGCTCGGCGTCTTCCGGGATGGCTTTCTGGAGGTTGGTGTTGCACCTGTGGCTGCAGTCCTCTTCACAGCCCGGCGATGGTGTCTTGGGTGGCGCCTGGGCTGGCTTGGGGGCGGGACGCTTGCTGTCCTTCCTGCCCCTGTGGTGAGTACCGCATAGCGGTTCCGCTTTTTCCCAGTTGCCTTGCACTTACATGTTACTCTGGCCGTGTGTTCTGTGCTTTGCCTGGGTGGGTCTGTCTGTATGTGGTGGGGCTGCCTCGGGGTCCAGTCTGGGAGTCCTGCTCGGCATGTTCAGGGGCTTTTGCCAGGCTTGTGGCGCTCCCTGTCCTTGCGCTGGATTGGGACTTTGCGTGGTTTTTGCTCTCTGTCTCTTCCTTCCTTCCCTGTGCTGCGCACTTCTTCCTCCACAGGTTTTGGTTCCTCGGGCCTCCTGGCTTCCGCTTGACCGGCACCAGTTCCTGGTTGGCGTCTGGGCGGTGGAGTTGGGGGACGGTCTCTGCTTGTGCATTACAGGTTTCTTCTTCCAGGCTGTGCTCTTCTGCTGCGCTGTATCAAAAAAGGGAGGGAGTTAAGGTAGTTGATCAATGGATCAATGGATCAACGGACACGGTTTTCCACACAGGAAGGTGGAAGGTCCAGTTACAGCTTGTGTCCGTGTCTTGCACTAGGGAATCAAAAGGGAGGTTGCTGCACTGTTCCTATGGGAAGTGAGGGAAGAGTTGACTGGCATGACCACAGATGTTAGAGTAACATCCTGGGGCATCCATTTTGTTGGATGTAATTGCCTCACACACCCCGAAGGATGTCATGCTTCATCATCGGCGGTTGCTCCTCGTCGGGGAGGCGGTGCAATCCCCGACGGGCTCACCTCAAAGAGGGGATCTTTGGCGGAGATCTTTTTCCAACTGCCTTATGGTGAGGTGCGGGTGTGTGGGCTGTGCTAGGTGTAATGGTGTGAGGGATATTAAAATGTAGCAAGGGGTACCGGAATTCAGTTTATTCTGGGGGTCCCCTGGCTGCAGTTAAAAAGGTGGGGTTAGCTCACTAGGTGTCAGCAGGTTAGGTCGGGTGACCCTAGATGAGACTAAAGGTGATGTTGGTCGACATGTTTCTCGCTGTGGGTCTAGTCACCCGCGATTCATCAGGACCTTAATAAAGTGCAAGGGAAAACATGCTAGTGTCATGTGTATCAATCGTTACCTCTGTGGGTACTCCTATGCCTAATGGTTAAGGATTGAATGCCACATGAGGGGTCGGCGGGACTGAACATCAGGGAAGAGCCCAGGGTTTTAGCTCCATTCTCCCGTGTCCGCGCAGTCAGACCTACCCTTCTCCGCCGAGCTGACCAGCGGCCTTGTCTCCATGTTTTCCACGCTCATGGGCTTTTCCTTTGGGGGGGATTTCAGGCCTGGTTCGTTCCTCTGGCCTCAGGACTTCCTCTCTTCCTGCTCTGCGTGCTTCTGTTCCCCCTGGGCGTCCTTGGTGCCTGGTGGGCTGTCCCCCTTGGTTTCTGGTCCCCTGTTTGTGGAGCTGCCTTGAGTGCCGTTTTTTGCTCTCCCTGGCCTGGTCTGGGCGGATTCCTGGGTTCGTGTTCCCTTTGTCTCCTGCCTTTGGTTGCCTCGGGCCTGGCTGGTTTCTGTGCCCCGGGTTTTCTTCTCCCGGTGTGGCGGCCTCGGCTGCAGCCGTCTGGTGTCTCTGCTGAGGTTGGCTGCTTCTTTTTCCTGCCTTTGGCCTGGGCCTTCTGGGGGTTTCTGTGCCTCCAGTTCCCTTTTTGCCACGGTTGTCGCATGTTGGTGGGGGCCTTGCCTGGGTTCCTGGGCCCCTTTTCTTCCTGGTTGTGGCTCTGGGTCATTGTCTGTTTTCTTGTCTGGTTCCTCCCTCTTCGGTCTTGGTGGCTCTGCTGGTGGCTTCCCTTGGTGTGTTGGGGTTTGGCGCGGTGGTTTGTCCGGTTCGTTGTTCTCTTACTTTGGCGTGCCTCTTCGGTCTCGTCTTCCTCCCCTCACCTTTTGGTGTGGTGGTTTGTGGGTTGCCCCGGCTGTGGGTCGCTCTCTTCCCTGCATTAGGGACGGGTTTCGCTATCTGTCTTGCCCCTGCTGGTTCCTTTCTGGGCCTTGGCGGTGTCCTCCTGTGCAGCCTGTTCTCGTGCTCTCTCGGTTGTTGGGCCGGGTTGGCCTGTTTTGTCCCTGGTGGGGCGGTGCCTGGGGCTGTGGGTTTCTCCCTTGCTGTTTTTTTCTCCGGGGCTCCCTTCTCCCGGTGATTCGGAGGGGGGGGCGTTGTTTGTGTCCCGCTGGGTGCTCCCTTGGGACTTGGCTTCTCCTGTGTTCTGCGATGGGGGTGGCTGCCTCTTGGGCGGAGGTCCGGGGTGTACCTCTCTCTGTGTTCTGTGGGGCCTTCTTCTATTGCTTCATCCGGCCTTCCTGCCTTCTCGTTCTGCTGGGGACTATGGCAGTTTTGCTTTGGGTGTGTTGGGCTGTGTTCGCTCCTGGTTTTTGTATGAATGCCGGGGTCTGCTTTGGTATTTCTCACTTGTTAGGAAGGTGTTGAGGATGTAGGGACCTGGGGGTAATGACCTATTACTTACCGGTAATCTTCATTACTCCGGGTCCCTTAGTCCTCGACACCTTCCTGACTTCCCTCCCTCCCTTTCTGCCGGCCTTCATCCCTGGCTTGGTATTTCAGAGGGAATGCTGGGACCGGTACGCTTATGTACTCCCAGCAGGGGGGGAAGGGTAGGTACAGCATTCCTTCGTTCTTTTTCTGTCTGTGAGATGGATTATCTCACTTGTTAGGAAGGTGTTGAGGACTACGGGACCCGGAGTAATGAAGATTACCAGTAAGTAATAGGACATTACAACCTTTTGAATGGTAGCGTAGGCAAATCTAGTGAAAGACATGTTTAACACAATACTTCAGTGCAACTAATCCATAAATGGGCGCATTTTGACACACCCGCCATCATTAACTCCTTGGAAATCAGGTTATTTTTGGGTCAGGTTAGTCTAGAAAGCAGCCTCACAGTGCTTAATGCAAATAGGGTTGCTAGGTGTGTAAAGTAAAGGGGAGAGTTTTGCAGAAAATGTTATAGAAGTAAAACAACATTTGGAACAATTAATTTATAGTTGGGACATTTTGGTTCACTAAGGGAGCTTGTTCAAGTTTTGGCAAATTGTGATATATTAAGCAACATTTAATGCACATAATTTGCATGTGACCTCTTTTTCTGGGCAATTAATGAAGGGTAAAAAAATCTCAATCAAATTAAAGCATAAATAAGAGCTCGAGCTTATTCGCTCCAAGATTAATCACCAGTGATTCATCTAGGGCTCCTTTTTTCTTACTTTTGTTAGTGACACATGGAACTACTTTGCAGCTTTTGGCTATCTAGTATCAGAAATTGCAGGTAGGGGTGGAGAGTTAGAAACATGTACCTCTCAAAGTTTTTATGAACACAATCAATTCTTTAGCCAATTTTGGCAACTCAAAGAGCCCTAAAAAGAGCTTAATTTAATGTGCGATATATTTATCCTAGACTACCCGAATCCATGGAACTTTTGTTAAGGATATAAAATGCTGGCAACTACATTTACAGACAATAGTTTTAGGCTTGGGTACATTTATATGCACCAAGCAACATTAAACAATCTGAACGTGCTCAATGAGAATGATTTGCAGCTGAGTCTCACTTAATATTTCCCAACAAAGTACTTTGACAATTGTTAATGATTGCACATATACTGGACATATTAAGCAACATTAAGCACACTAAAAAAGTCTTTAATATGAAATATTTGCACGGTTAGCACCTAAATGCCCTTAGATCAGGATGATGACTGAAAAGCTACTCCCACTGATGCAAACCTTGAAGATGCAATTATTTTGGGACTACTGATTGCCATCTTACTTACACCTTGTACAAAGCTCCTAGTTGTCCAAGGGTTCCTATGCATTATATAAATACATAATGATGACGAGGGGGTATTATTAATTGGGACAGAGACTTGTTTGTTTGAGATTATATTTTGGAAGAAATCAATTTATGTTTGGACATATTTAATACACAAAGACCATCATTTAGATATGGGCAGATGTACAGCCTCAACGCAGGCTTAGTACAAACTACCACCCCTGCCAAGGCTGGCACCAGCACTGCCGTCTAGTTAGACGAGAAAGCAAGCTGTGGCAGGAGAGTGGCACAGCGGTGATGGACATCATGGCGGCAATGAAAACGCTCTCATGCAGATGACCCGCTCCATGGCTTCCAGGCTGAATTCCTTTGTAGCAATTGATTTATGTGTGGGTAGATTCTCATACATTAAATATCCGAAGAACGTGCCCACTGTCAATCATTTTCAGGATTTGCCTCCGTTAGCAGGCCCAGCCCGTGCAGGGCGTTATACCGGGGCGGTGACGTCAGGCGGGGAAGGAGCAGGGTGGGGGGTTTTAAAATGGGGGATATGGTCCATTACAGGTAACTAACGAAAAAAATGAATAAAACGAATTTCGTTGCCCGTGCTAAATCACCAAATGTGATGCAGCGTAAGGAGCCACATAACATTTTCACATTAAAGGTTTTAGAAAGCCCCTAATTAGTGATTTGAAGCATAAGAACCCAGGGCATCCCTTAGGGTGGTCAAAGAAGATAATTATCTTCTGGAGGAGACAACCTGTCCAGCCCTTGTGTCAACGTGGACACTTCATTGTCCGCATAAACTCCGTAAGTCTCTGGTGTACCTACTTCCTAGAAGTGGAGGAGCCACTCAAGCCACGACGTAGACCTGATGCTTGAGACCTTCTAGCCCAAAACGAGTCAATTCAGCCATATCTCATTGTTAAAGCCCCAATCCCCCATGCCTCTTGCCGCAGTGGTGCTGCCCAATGGTTTTAGATCTCCAGCTGTGGTCCGTGCAGGTAACAGCAGTGGGGCCCTGTAAGGGGAGATTCTGAGGGACGATGCCGAGGGGAAATGTATTATTTATTTAATTTCTCCTCGGCATCGTCCCTCAGTGTCTTCCCTTGCACGAGCCCACTGCCCCACTGCTGTTACCTGCACGGACCGTGGCTGGAGATCTCCCAGACCTTCTGTTTTCCTAAACATCCAGCAGATGTTCACAAATATGGGCCAAGTCTGTCATCAAGAAAGAGTTGCTAAGTATGCTGGAGGAAGTTCTTTAACCAATTGTTTTGCCTTATTTAACACATCCCCCAGCACTGAGCGCAGAATAGAAATGTTTCATGTTGTGGCCTCGAGTGGGATTTTACTAGGATCCCATTTGCAAGTCGTTGTGCCCACACACACAGGCATCCGGTGAACCCCATGTGAAATTTTATTGACGTTTTTGTTAACAGACACAGATTAATTCATGCACGCTACTTGGTTCTCGTCATAGTCATAAGTATAGCATTTAAGGGTGATACTGTAGCTACTCTGCCTAACTGCCACAGTCCAGTGGTTAAGGTTATTGTTGTATCTTGCAATGTTTGGGAGTTCACATCCATTTCTCACAATTTTCCTCTGTCTATTTCAGTGCCGGGAATGAAAGAAAATTAAGAGTGTAGCCCGTAAATTCAAGGTTCAAGGTGTGGCATCAGAAAACGGGTGGAGTCACGATGAAAGGAGTCATGAATAGCAGAGATTGACAGTAACGTATACATTTTTTTTTAACTCCGCCATAAAAAAAATTGGCTTTAAACACAATTGTGCCTGTTAAATGGTTCTAGCTTGCTTAGTTTGTCACAAATAAGCTACATTTTAAAATATTTTCTGAGGTTTACACACCTGCTGAAAAGATCTTTGGGAACAAGCAATTTTCAGTGATAATAACAATAAATTAACTTTGCTGGTTAATATACTTGCGGTAAAGATCTGTGTTTTGTCTAGGTACAGTTTTGGCTCATCATAACGTTGCATAAAGGTTTAGAGTCTGCTGCAAAGCACAATGGGGACAATGCAGATCACAGATTTGTATTTTATGTAGGTAGCTCAGTAGGTTACTGCTTTAGGAACAAAGGGCCACATGTAGGACAGGTTTTAGCAGTCGCAAATGGAGAATCAGGCAATTTGCGAACACTAAAGAGCCTTTTACCAGGGTACTAACCCAATTTTGTGAGCCGGTCACCTATTACCGAGTCACAAAATAGGGTTTGCGAGTTGGTATTAGGAAGGGACGTGTCAAGGGCATCCCTTCCTAATAACGTATCGCAGGGGGATGTAAGAATGTTTTGTAACCAGAATGCAGTTGCAAAACATTAGCAGTTTTCTGCCTACTTCCAGGAGGTGGTAAGCTAGTCGCAAACTGGAAGGGATCCCCAGGGGACCCCTTCCTCTTCGTGAATGATAGCGAAAAAGTTTATTAAGAGCAGGCAGTGGTCCCTTGGACCACTGCCAATTCTTAAACATGCATTTACAATGCAATGGTCTCAGCATTTTTAAAGTTAGAGCTATTGGCATTGCTCATGACATTATTTTTATTTATGTTTTTGTTTTTAAAACCTATAAATAAATGGCATTGTCATTTACAATGCCAATAGCTTAATGGCTCGCAAATGCGAGACCTATTGCATTTGCACCCACACACAGAGCCACACACACAAAGCCACCCACACACACATACAGAGCCACGCACACACACAGACAGAGCCGCGCATACACACACAGACAGAGCCGCACACACACACACAGACAGAGCCACGCACACACACACAGAGCCACACACACAATCAGAGCCGCGCACACACAGACAGAGCCGCGCACACACACACAAAGCCGCACACACACACAGACAGAGGCGCACACACACACAGACAGAGCCGCGCACACACACACAGACAGAGCCGTGCACACACATACAAACAGAGTCACACACACACACAGACAGAGCCACGCACACACACACAGACAGAGCCACGCACACACACAGACAGAGCCATACACACACAGAGCCACGCACACACACAGAGCCACGCACACACACAGACAGAGCCACGCGCACACACAGACAGAGCCACGCGCACACACAGACAGAGACACGCACACACACAGACAGAGCCACGCACACACAGACAGAGCCACACACACACAGAGGCACAGAAAAAACGGGATGACAAGCAGGAACAGAGGCACAGAAAAACCGGGATGACAAGCAGGGAACAGAGGCACAGAAAAACCAGGGTAACAGAGGCACAGAAAAACCGGGGGAACAGAGGCACAGAAAAACCGGGGGAACAGAGGCACAGAAAAACCGGGATGACAAGCAGGGAACAGAGGCACAGAAAACCCGTGATGACAAGCAGGGAACAGAGGCACAGAAAAACCAGAGGAACAGAGGCACAGAAAATCCGGGATGACAAGCAGGGAACAGAGGCACAGAAAACCCGAGATGACAAGCAGGGAACAGAGCACAGAAAAACCGGGGGAACAGAGGCACAGAAAAACCGGGATGACAAGCAGGGAACAGAGGCACAGAAAAATCGGGATGACAAGCAGGGAACAGAGGCACAGAAAAACCTGGGGAACAGAGGCACAGAAAAACCGGGGGAACAGAGGCACAGAAAAACCGGGATGACAAGCAGGGAAGACAGGCACAAAAAAAACGGGATGACAAGCAGAGAACAGAGGCACAGAAAAACCGGGATGAAAAGCAGGGAACAGAGGCACAGAAAAACCGGGATGACAAGGGGGGAACAGAGGCACAGAAAAACTGCAATGACAAGCAGGGAACAGAGGCACAGAAAAACCAGGATGACAAGCAGGCCGGGATGACAAGCAGGGAACAGAGGCACAGAAAAACCGGGATGACAAGCAGGGAACAGAGGCACAGAAAAACCGGGGGAACAGAGGCACAGAAAAACCGGGATGACAAGCAAGGAACAGAGGCACAGAAAAATCGTGATGACAAGCAGGGAACAGAGGCACAGAAAAACCGGGATGAAAAGCAGGGAACAGAGGCACAAGCAGGGAACAGAGACACAAGCAGGGAACAGAGGCACAAGGAGGGAACACACACAGAGCCATACACACACAGAGCCATACACACACACACACAGAGCCATACACACACACACACAGAGCCATACACACACACACACTGAGCCATACACACACACACAGAGACATACACACTCACACACACAGAGCCATAGACACACACAGAGCCATACACACAAACACACAAAGCCATACACCCAAACACACAGAGCCATACACACACAGAGCCATACACACAAACACACACAGAGCCATACACACACACACACAGAGCCATACACACACACACACACACACACCCACACACACAGCCATACACACACACACAGACATCCCTCAGGCTAGGTCAGCCACACGTTTTGCATTAGGGTATTATTAGTAGAATTAAAACTACAGGTGGAAAAAGAACAACATCTGGACTGGGTGGGTCACTCAGACATGGCCCTTGGAGTGCACTCAATTGTCCTTTTTATGTACACTTACCTATAGATATATACAATGCTCTACGTACATGTCGGCACTGATTTTAATGCATACTGCTCTCTCACACAGAGCCACTCCCTTCACATGGGCACTTAACACAGCTCGAACTCAGCGCTTTCTTTGAAACGACCTAATGCACCCTCTCGTACACTCACATATTGCACACCCAATGCATCCTGTCAGACACATTCACCTAATTCACAGACAATGCACCCCCTCGCACACTCACCTAGTGCACACCCAACGCACCCTCAGAAACTCACCTAGTGCACACCCAATGCACCTCGCACACTCACCTGTGCACATCCAATGCAACCTCTCCCACCCTCACCTACTGCACACCAATGCATCCTCTCGCACACACTCACCTAGTGCACCACCGCACACTCAGAGAGTGCAAAGCCAATGCATCCCCTCGCACATACTCACCTAGTGCAGTCCGAACCTCCTTACTTTCAGCATTGACACCTCTCACGGGTGAGGTTGGGGTGGCTGCAGCAGCTGAGTTCAGTATAGCTCAATGATTTTTCAGGCATGGGGGGGTTCTTAATCCTTCCAAGAAATGATGACCTTCGTCCTTTCTCTTGAATGAACTACACCTCTCTACCTCACTAGAATGACCCCGAGGTGAGGAGGCTCTACAGTTATCTTAGAAGAATGAATGGCTTCGAAGAGCTCGGGGTATCAGTTCTATGCTGGATTCGCGCCGCAGAGCTCGTGGGCGGCAGGATCTATGCACGGGGATTTCAAAAGAGATGGTGGGCTGTGAGTGTCCCTCCTTGCAGCAGAGCTCTCTTCTGGCCCAGCACCTGACACTGCCAGGCCCTGCCCAGGGCGGGGCCTTCGGGAATACGCCCCTCCCCACTCCGCCGAGCACGGTTTCACTGGCCACCTGCAGGCAGCATCGGAGAATCGAAACCGAACCCAGCAGAAATGACGATCTCGGACCGGAAGCGTGGAACCGGATGTCTCCGCTGCTTCCGGGGGCATCAGGGCACTGTGGGCAGGGGCAGCAGGATACGTGACTCGTGAGGTTTCATGGTATGGCCCGGTACTATCAGGGAGATGTGTCCAGACATGGGAACCTGGCTTTTATTATGATGAAGGCAAATCTCAGATTTGTGAGAGATTCCCGGCAAAAATCCCCCTGCCCTTGGGCGCACTTGTCCGGATGCCTTGTGAGCACAGCAAGAGACGGGCTGCAATGTTCTGCGGGACAATGGGGCAAACTTGCCTCTCTCTACAGCGAATGGGGCATCGAAAGGCCACTCAGCCGCTGTTTTTACCCAACAACGCTGGGAGCACTTCTCAAAGAAGCGCAGCTGGGACCAGGCCCCTTCATACAACAAGACATCGCCTAGTCCGTGGAGCCCTCGTCCTTTTCAGACTGAGGGGCGTGTTTTTTCATGATGACGTCACAGATAGAAAGAAACGAAAAAAATGCCCCCCAATCCGAAAAAGACGGGGCTTGAACGGAGTGACGCCCCTCTCCGCCAATGGCTGGCCTCCGTTTAGGAAGCCAGCCAATGGAGAAGAGGGGCGGGTTCAAACCCCACTCTAGGAAACATAAAATCTCGGCTGCCCGACACTGCTGCGCAGTGTACGCTAGGCCGAGACCTAAAAATGAAACTGAAACGTTTCATTTTTCTTTTTGAAACACATCCCGTTTTCCTTTAAGGAAAACGGGCTGCATTAAAAAAAAAAGCAAACACTGACATGTTGGTCTGCTGTCCCGAGAAGGCCTTCATCCCTATGTTTTTTTGCATTTCCCAATGGGTTGCAAGTTGTGACCTACCTCATGAATATTGATGAGGTAGGTCACTTGCGACCCCATTAGAAATCACTAAATATGTCTGAGACACATTTGTACATCGCATTTTGCGGGTTCCTAATTGTGAGTGGCAATAACTCACAATTTGAGACTGGCACAATGATTCAGTCATGCATGTGGCCCAAAGATCCTTTTGTTACTTACTATATGTGTATCGGTGTCTGCAAATTTTTCATGGACAAATTCAACATATTTCACTGGGGCCAGCCCTGATCCTAAATCCGGCTCAGTAATAGCTGCCTGAGCCGGCTGGATCCCCATCATTTCCTGCACTGGTCTGGTTTAAAAAGCACACAATCACAATTTATTCACAATATAGGTCATGGTTTAATTATTGTCTTTTAATGACAGAGAGCCTAAATTAGAGTTTGGTGGATGGGTACTCCGTTTGTAAACGTGATAGCTATCTTCTCTATCATTTTATAAGTTCGTCAGGATATGAAAAAAAGAATAAGTTTTAATTGTTTACATTTCTTTAAAACCATATTGAATACAGTATGCCATAGATATACAATAAATATAAAACAAAAGTAACTGTATAAAAAAAGCTATGCAGGCTAACATTGCAAGCTTAAAATTAACTTGGGAAAAATCAAATACTAAAAGCAGTTGTTAATATGATGTCTCTTAAGGCAGTACCACTTCTTTAGTACAACCTTCCCAGTTTCACACTGACTGTGTTCTTCTCTCCCAGAGCTTAATAGCCAGGCTTAAAAATGTTGCAACAAGACCCAATAGTTTTTGATGTGGTGCCCTTAAAGCAGAAAAGAGGTGTTTTGACATCGTTCTTTTGCCTTCCATCCTGAAGATGAGTTTCGGGTACTTCTTTCGATTTTACCACATGATTCCAGAAGCTGTCAAATTGCTCAAAAGGAAGGTAAAAAGGCTGAAAATGCAAAGAGAGCTTCTTAATTTATTAATTGAGTTATGGTTGTCTTCCTCCGAGAGTACGATTTAACAGTGTAACTGCAATATTTATCATTTGCAGCTGTACCAATGTATCAAGTACAATGAATTGTTATCATATCATATTTTACCAACAGTTTTCTTGCAGCTCTGGTTTTGGTTGTTAGTTTAGAAAGTGTTGCAAGTTATATTTTGTCAGCAACCTAGTGAAACTATATTCAGACAACTGTATGCCAAGATCTTGTCTGGCCAACTCGTTCCTAAAGCAGGATTTTAATATGGAAGCCCCTGCCAGTTTACAATCAATAAAAAAGAAATTAAATTGAAATTAACCAGGGTTGCCACAGGTGTAAGATGGGTTCCTTAGGTGTGGTAATCTCCTAAAGCAGTTCAGAAAGATCTGTTCTAGTTGTTCTAGAAATTTTGAGGAGCCACTTCAGTGAGCCATACAAAATAACTTGGATAATCTTTGTCTTTGTGACACCAAATGACGGCCCAATCGTCCCCACCATATTTTGCTGCAAACCTTTTTATTGCTCTAAATGTATCTAAGGTTCTATTGCTTCAATTTTCTACATGAGAGTCCAATTTAAGTTTGTATCTGTATTGACTATGAGATATGTAGAGTGCTGAACATTATCTAGCTTAGAACTACTAGTGGTCTATTTAAACTGTTGGCTCTGTTGTCCTAATGCCATCAACTTAGTTTTGTTTGTGTTTATTTTCAGATTGTGTTCAACAGCAAGGGCATGTCTAGACAGTTTCCGTTATAGACCTGCCTGCGTAGTGACATGATAACAAGGTCATCAGCATAGTCTAAATAGGGCACTTTAGTGCAAGCTAACTTCAGGATATAATACTGTTATACTTGCTGCTGAGCTGCTCCTGGTGGAGCTCTATGCTGTAATATCTTACATGGAATAAATTACATGGAAACTACTTGGACCAGATCTACTTTTATTCACTACAAATACAAGTTTAGGCAGAGAGGATATCCGTCACATTTGTAATCGAGTACCAGAATGCCAAGCTCTAAAGCAGGCCCATAATCCGAAATGTTCAGCACAAAGTTACTTAAGGTTTATGGAATTACTTTGTGAGTGGTTGTTTCTCCAACATCTTAAAACTACACTTTGGCTTTATGTAAGCTTACATGAACTTCAACTGATTTTGTGTGTGCATAGGCTGGCATGATGGCACAGTGGATTTACAGATACAAAACAGTTTGTCTGTGCCCGAATAAAGACAGACAAGAGGACCAGTCTGACTGAGAAACCTCTGCACCCTGCATAACCAAATTATGCAATTATTTTATTTCATTATGCCTACTTTTCCTTCCTCATCATCTTGAAATATATGAGTTTGGGATTCGCTGAATAAAATTCCCTCTTGTACATACATTGTCTGATGGATTATAATGTTGCTCCATTTGTAACAACACCTTAGGCCCCCATATAAGGGCACATGACATCTGCGTTTTGCCTCTCTGCAGTCATCAGGACGAGGGGGCACGGGTTCATGAATATTTCTAATTTCATGGTTAGAAACTGCTGGCTTGATATAGAGTTTGACAAATGGGTTACTCTATCACAAACGTCACAGATATCCTGTTCGCCTTATGACAAGTGCATTGTCCTATGGTGCTTGTAAGAAGATGGATGGGCTATCCAGCACGTTTCTACTGTACTACCCAAGTTAAATATTCTCCCATTACAAAGAAATTCCATTTTGAAGTCTTTATCTAAGGCTTCCATAACTTCTGAACCACGATTTAAAAGCCAAATATTTTCATGGCTCAGCTCTAATGCAGGCTTTTAGAGCAGAGCCAAACCATAGGCGCGGCTCTTGCTTGGCTCTCCATATGAATTTGCTGGCGTACCCACCAATATTACGTCAGAGGATGCCAAAGGGCAGTTGTGTATAGGTCTGTTCAGCAAATTCAGGGGCAATACAACACCCCACGCAATTATTGTTCAGAAAACTAAACATTCATGGGATCACAAGCGTAACACCTCTGGTGCAGCATGGCTTATCCTTATGAAGCACTCTTGGTAAGTGAGAAGACTTTGAAGAGAGTATAAAAAACAGACATAAAAAACGTAGTAATCTCCTTTTAATTTTGAAGTCTTTCAAAAGCAGGCCTCGGTTGCTGGCACTTGAAATGCCGCAAGGCCTTTGAAGCCCCAGACAGGTGACAGATAGCATGCCAAGATTCGGACAGGTAAGCATGTCTCCCTGGATCCTCCTGCTGCTGGGCTGGCATGGCTCCAACCCAGCAGTCACAGGTGATGGGTTCACAGAGACACTGAGTTGCAGAGGCTGGTAGGTGCCTTCACGTTTTCAGCGGCCATTTTTCAAAGTGATTTCTCTGTCCCAATTGGAGGCATTTATGTAGGTCTCTCGCACACTTATGAATAAGCTGTACTGTAATTTACTGAGATTTTTCAATCGTTGTAGAAATGTAATGTTCATTTATTCATTGCTCTTCTGAACATTCAATTCAAGGAGACAATGGCTTTTTCACAATGTGCATATATTACCGAATGCACCTGGAAGGTGAACACTTCCCCAAATATTTCTGTAATGTCACATTTTTCTAGCATTAGCTCTGGTGGACAAGTTACAAAGTTTAAAAAAAGTGATTAGTGATTTGATAAGCTTCAATCGGGACTGAGTTTCTACATCAGGGTATACAAAGACTCGAATGAAATTGGATAATTAATTTACCTGTCAAGTTTTAAACAACAACCCTACTCCACACTTTATTTGGTAACCCGTTAACAAACTCTCAGTGTCAAAGCTGGTCCTGTGCACACGCTAGTACGTCACGTGGCCCTGCAGTCAGGACTCGGAGTTACGTGCAAGATAAGAAGTACATGAGGGTTCAAAGTAAAACGTCAGGCACAGAAGTTCGTGTAGGTGGGGAATGTTTTATAAGTCAATTGTTGATCAGTACAGAAAATAATAGCCAGCCGATACGTGTTTCGTCACACCATGAAGGTAGATGCGACTCATCAGGGATAGGAAGGACAAATGGGGAAATAAAATAAAATCTTAAAGTAAATAAAATAAGAGAGAGGAGTAAAAAAACAAAATTGAATCAACATTGACTGTATGTGAAGGTGAGAGAAAATTAAGTGGCTGGGAGACCCTATGGTGCGTAAAGACATGATGTGAATGCATGAACAACATCTAGTCCCAGAATGTGAGTGAGGTGTACAACATGATGTTCAAATCATAAGCAGAGATAATTCTGAAAAGCCTGTAATGAGGGTACTTGGATGGGACCCAGGGTTGTGGTTGGAGTACCTTAAAGAAGACTGATGGAGCGAGATGTTGAATGAGATTTCGTTCAAGCTCGCAAAGTTAAACTTCCATAATAAGTATAACAGTACTAATGGCATGTGTTGAAATAAATAACCAACTTAGTTTTAAAATTGCAGACACTACATGCGGGACTAATGTGCTTCTATGTTGCATTTGCAAGTTCGTGGAAAAATAATAAACTAACTTTGTCTATTGACTTTGTCAGTATTAAATGCGGCTGTTTCATTAATGGCATGTGCTATATTATTTATGTGCAATATGTTTTGTCGTGTCTTTTCTGTGGCAAAAGCTCGTGGAGAATCCTTATGGCCTAAAAGAAGAAGGTTAATATGAAGCTGCTTTTTGTGCTTTGGCTAGGTAACATAATTAACCCGGTTAACAATTAGAAGAGGGGGTGGGTAACAGAATGGGTCTCAATTCTCTAATTAATTACTGTATTGTGTTTGTTTAAATACTAGTTTCCTGAGAGGCCTTTTGGGCCTACAAAAGATGGTGTCTTGAAACCTGTCCAGAGAGGAGCCTTGCACACACGAGAAGTGGAAAGTTTTACCACGTTGACAGAAATTACTGTTGAATAAAAGACATGCATATTGTGCTCATGGAGTTTTGTCCAAGGACAGGAAGCGGCAGGATTGCCAAAGTAAGGAAGCTGAGAATTGTAACTCGAATGAACTCATTTTGAAACAATTTTGAGGAAGCGAAATATCATGAACAATAGGGCTAAAGAAGGGCCCGTTCTTGGTTTGAAAGCGGTGATGACATGGATGGTCTGACATAAGTCAGCCAATGGGAACTCTGATGGCAACGAAAAAGAACACTTTTTGAGAAGATTAGCTAGTTAGAAAGGTATAAAATCTAGCCCTACAGACAGGAGGGGGCTCATGCTTCCCGATTCCTGAATGAAGTGCTGATGGACTTCTGGTGCACGTAAGGACAGCAGTCTTTATTAAATATTCCTTTAGGTGAAGAGAGTTTTAGACAGGGAAATAGAATTTAGTGGAATGGAAACTTTTATTTTGCTTTAATTCATGCTGATTGATTTACCTCTTAAAATGTCAGACTAATGTGCCTTTCCTTGAATGATGCTTTCAAATTGCTAATAAAATAATGATTTCTGAATAAAGATGCTCTTTCCTTGAATAAAATAAAGTTAATAAAATTAGATTTTGGAATGACAAGCTGGTCTTGTTTATTCATGGTCTAGTTATCATTATTAGATCCATTCGCCTCAGTGACTTAATTAAATGTCGTATGATAAAAACCATGGTAAGAAATAATAAACTACAGTTGTATATATTTTTGTAAATAGTTTATGTATAGAGTGTTTAATTAGGTCACATGATTCAGTCGCTCAAAATTGTCTCTTCAGTTTATGGACCTTAGTAATGATTCATGATTAATGGTGAGTATTGTGAAGATGGGTAGCTAACTG
>NW_028250615.1:0-148993 GCF_964263255.1 Lissotriton vulgaris | reverse complement strand
ATATTAAAAAAAATATATATATATATATATATATAAATATATATATATATATACGCTAGCGCTCCCGCAGCGCACCGCACAAGTCAGCACTCCCCAGGAGAAAAATGGACACCGAGTTTAGTAGTAGATGCAGCACAGTTTTTTTCTTTTTTCTTTTGCATAGTGTCAAAAGTGCCGCGAACCGACGCGTTTCGGCGAACCTGTCGCCTTGCTCACCAGATACAAGCGTTTGTGATTGCAAAGTATTTAAAATAGTGAAACACCAATTGGAGCACTTTCTGTCATAGATCACACGACCATTAGTCATCACTGCATAGCAATAGAAGACAGACTCACTTTTCGTCTGTTTCTGAGTACTAGCTATCGCAATTGAATTAATATCTGTATAAATACATACAAAACGTACACATAACCTGTTTTATAATACAAATTCCACATCGTGATTTCATTGCACTAATCATATGTAAAACAATAAATATTGGAATCATTATTAAAATCATAACAATACCTAGCAATGGTATCATCTATACTTATATCTGCTTAATACAGTATAATTACATCCTAATTGATCTGTCCTCAATTCTGAGTATATGATCAATAAAGTATTCGGTCATGTGTACAATAGTAACTCTATAAGATTCTATCTAAATTCATTAAAGTGCTATTGTGCAGGAAAAAGTGCAAACAAGTGAATAAAGTGCAAAATATTAATATAATCAATGGGAGATCCCAGCCGGGAACCCCACATAGCGGGTAAATCATCAATGATGGTAATGAAAGATCTGCAACTTATTTGAGAAAACGTACCAAATCAGATAATACGAGAATAAAGTGGTCTAGTGCATAGCAGCTGGGTATTCATATATGCAAAATACAGAGTACAATCCACATCCATACATTCGAGCGCCAATAAAAAGTACAAAAACCATAAATAATTAAATTCATGACAATATATACATCAACCGGCACACCATTGAAGATATAAATATAATCCTATGTCCACAATCTTAAAACCCAAAATATGCTATACAAAATTCATTAAGACCACTAAAAATCTTTCCATATATCCAAATACTCACTTAATTATGATTTCATATTCATTTTATATAATGATACATGTCCTCACACATATTGAGACCTTGTGGGCTCTTCGTATCTAATTCTAAAATGTATTTTGTTTCCAATTGTCGTAGAGCTTTGTCCCTGTTCCCTCCTCTTCTGTTTATGGGGACACTGTCAATGACAAAATAAGATAAAACATTGAGATTATTCCCATGTTCAGACTTTACGTGTCTTGCAACGGGATGTGTTTGATCTGAATTGACACTGGCTCGCAAATGCTGTAATATGCGAGCTTGTACTGCAAGTTTTGTGCTTCCTACATAACGAAGACCACAAACACAATTCAACACATAAACTGCATACTCAGTTTTGCAGTTAAAATTGCCCTTGATCTCTATTGGCTCTTCCGAGAATGCATTCTTGTAGGATTTAGTATTTACTCCAAACTTACAATATATATATATATATATATATATATATATATATATATATATATATATATTTCCTACTGGCGGTCGGTATAATATCACTATCAAGTTTCCCCCGATAATTACATCTATTTGAGATGACCAACACGCACCTTTTGTATTTTTCATTAAGTGCCAAATGTTCAAAAGTGCTGCTAGTATATTTTCTATGTTTATGGTGTCACATGACAGATGACAGGGGTGTAAGCATCAGTAAAAAAAATGGCATAAAATTAAAACAGGACTTGGTTTGTGCCAGTGATCAAGGATTCTTTGTTATCCGAAATGCATCTGACGAGGCTTCAATAAATCAAGACCTGCCAAACCACGCAAACTAGTGTCCGTTTCCCTTGCTTTGAAGCATTGTCGGCTGGTGTGAAAAAGACGATTTGGGAAAAACTATTTGCATATATATATATTTTTTTTTTTTCGCAAAAACTGTACGCCGCACTCAGGAACTGTAATAACTCTGTTTATTTGGCAAACTCCACAGCAAGTTTAGTATGTCACACCAGATTAAAATCAAGAGGATGCAAGAAGAGAGATCTAAACAAAAATATGGAAAAGATTAAGCAAAAAACAAGATCAGAAATTTTAATGAAACAACCAAAAGTGCAAATGAACACCCATGAAACACCCAGATTGATTTTGAATTATAGCAAAGAGGCACAAAAGATCAGAGGATGTGTACAAAAATATTGGCCACTATTACATCAGGACGATGATCTTAAAAAAATCATAGGAAAAGAACCAAATCTGACTTTCAGAAAAGTACCTTCATTGAAAGATATGCTGGTGAAAAGTCACTTTGAAAGCATAAGTAAAACACCCACCAACTGGCTAGAAGAACAAAAAAGCGGATTCAACAGGTGCGGAAGATGCAAGGCCTGCAAAATTGGGAAGAACAAGAAATCCTTCAGGGATCCGTAAGGACGGCTAATTGAGATAAAAACGAAAATAACTTGCACTACCCAATTCGTTGTGTACGTCATTCAGTGTGACTGCGCTCAGATGTACATAGAAAGCACAATCTGTACTCTGAAAAAGAGAATGTTAGAACATATAAGAGCGGTAAAGAACAAGGACATGACGTATGCTACAGCAAAACATATGCTTGAATGCCAAGGATGGGACTAGAAGAAAATATGCTTCTTTGGAATCGATAATATCAAAGAAAATGAAAGACTGGGTGATCGTAAATTAAAATTAAGACAACTTGAATCAAAGTACATAATTCGAATGAAAACGAAAATCCCGAGAGGGATGAACCTTGATGAGGAACATTTTGTACACTTATAATAAGAAGTCTAAAATGGAACTGGAACTAAAATCAGATTTGTGATTTAAAGTAAAACAATTCTTTGGTGAACCATAATGATAAATGTATTGCATAATGAGGTGGGGGGAAGAGTCAGCCCAGATAGGATGAGGGCCACATGTATAAGGATACATAAAAAATAATTATAGGTACTATACCTTGAAATATGCATAATGTACTATCTTACATGATGAAATGTGGCAATTAGGTACAACAATGCAACTGCACTAACGTAAATTTTAACACTGTTTTAATAGGTACTATACCTTTAAAGTATATGCAGATTAACAAATAATGAGTGCAATTGCAGAAAAAACGTGTCAGAAAATGTAACCTTAAACAGAGATATATAACTGACACAAAAAGGTGTAATTTCACTGTATGTATATATATTGACTACAAATCCCAGAAATCCAAGGAAAGGGTTTCCAATGCAAAGCCTTTTTAAGCAGAGAAAAAAGTAGTGCCGCCTACCATGAGAAAGGGCGTGTGCCCGAAACGCGTCAGAGTTATTACTGTTAAAAAAAAAAAAAAGGTGTGACAGACTAAACTTGCTGTGGAGTTTGCCAAATAAACGGAGTTATTACAGTTCCTGAGTGCGGCGTACAGTTTTTGCAAAAAAAGATTACTGGACCCGTGGTTGGCCCGCGCACGCACCCGCCAAAGAGCGCTCTAGCTTCAACCGCCATTGTTTTCTCAATATATATATATATATATATATATATATATATTTATCCAAAACAAGTTGCCCTGAGGTGGGAACAAGCCTGCAGCAGGGCAGCTGAAACAGCACGAATTAACACAAACCAATGTGCTTGGTCCCGAGTTCTTTATTATTCATCCTGACGCGTTTTAGAGCCTGGGCGGCTCTTTCATCATAGGAAAAGTCACTGCCACAAAGGAAATGCTGCCCCAAGCGCCTATTTGCATGCGCTGAAATAATTGCTCCCCGGTGCGATGGATGTACTGCATGCCGGTGTTGTGTAATATCAGGTATCCCCTCGGGATCGTGTATCCCCTTCGCTTCGGCAGATTCCGGACGACCTGCCTATTGGACAGCTCAGCCGAGCCCCCAGTAGCCCCGCCCACCCCAGGAGAGAAGAACCTCGGCTCAGGCAGGCAGAACGAGCAGCTCGCCGAGCAGAGCTGCAGATAGAAATGCACGCATTGCATACGGGTGATTCTTACACAGCCATAAATCCCTTACGTCTTGGAGACAGGAGAGGAAATAATTCACGGCGCTGAAATTAGCTCAAAATACAATTATTTTCTGGGCAAACTCGAACTGCTGGCTAAAGTATTACGATCTCGGATAAAGAGTTCTTTTAGGAAGCAAGCATAAATGTGTGACATTTTAATAATTTCAGTGAAATTATTAGTGACATTTCAACGAATATGAGTGAAACTAAAAGTATGCCAAACATAAGCAAATGCTCGACTTACGATATGTGTAGAGAGAACAGCCAGTGTGGAAATCAGCATATTCAGGACAATGTCTGCAATTTAGCCGCCCACGATACCATCCCTAATACAAACAAAGTTATCCTCCAAACAAAGTGATAGTCAGCAAACTCGCCATAAACAACACAGGTGGAAACAATCGTTTTAAACATGCAGTGGAGTTAATCCAGAAACATGTGACTGCAGGCTGAGCCAAGGAATTTAAGAAATGCGTGACTCTCTTCAGTTATGCTATGTCCATTCACAATGTTTACTACATGAAAATGAGACCAAGCACAATGCAAAGGAAAAGTGATATTCACAATTGTAGAAAGCCCAAAATACAGTGATTGCTGCCTAAATTATCAATAAATGATGACCTTAAACCTGATGGTGCAGAACCCTCACAATCTCAATTCAAAATATAAATGATGAAAATACTTCGGTAGTGCGTCAGACACGAATGTTTAAATGCACCCTTTTGTTGAAAACAAAACGAAAATGAAAAATGAAACAATGCCCCATGCATAATTATTCACCATTTGCTGTTGTATTAAGATGACTCCTGCTTATGCACAGAATACAACTCGATTTTTCCATGAGGCCTCTGATGTTTCATAATATATGTACTGCGATTTCAAATGTTCAGGGTCATAACTAGGCGGGACAGAATACGAATGAATGATGGTCGAATACGCTAAATTCTTTTCTTAAATGCTCAAAGGCACGAATTTCAGGAACTAGACTCCAGCATGACCGTCGGCATGACTTGTAGTGCGCCCCCTGAGCCTCCAACAAATGAGCAGATGAATCATAATGTTCATGAACCTGCGAGGGGCAGTTAAATGTGTCCCCCTGCGCAAACATGCAAAGGGCTGGATAGGTGAATGTTGAGAGTGTGGCTGGGACGCGATACATGTGTCGACTCCAAAATGAAAACTAAGACCCGCCTCCTACCTCATAGTCGACTTGTCCCACGGAAGTCTGCCAGAGACGAGCAAGCTAAGAAAATAAAACCTTGCGCCTGCCTCCTAGGAGGCCAACTACCCTGCATGCAGTAATCACAAGGGAAGCGCGCCTTGAATACAACAACGACGATAAGCTGCAATAGACAACTTGGAAGTGCTGTTGATTGTTGTTTCATCAGGCTTCGCTGTGCTCCAGTTCGCCATCTATTTAAGTTCCTGACACAGTCAGACACAGGCACGCTTTCTATAGCACAGTAAGTTCGTTGTTGAAGCTCCTTGTTACAGCATGCCTGGTGGTGTTTGGGGTCCCTAATTTGTATATGCTGTCCACTATTCTAGTGGGCACCTTGCACCAGTCCAAACAACCCTTATTGATGGTAGGTTTAAAGACAGCCTATTTAGAAATCTATCCTAATGGTAGCTGTGAAGAGCAGCCTTCAGGCTAAGTCTTGAAGGAATGTAAAGCAGCTTGTTTTACCAGTCTATAATCTCATGAATGACCAAATGAAAGGAGGACCACACCAAGTATATATATAAAATATATGTATTTTTTCTAAACACATCACCCTAGTCTCTTTATGAGGGTAGAGGTAAAAGTACATTCAGTAAACTTATTTTGTACACAGTAAATTAGCACAATATACATTGAGCCCTAGGGGCGTACCAAACCATATACTTAGAAGGTGGTATAAGAACCACGACTGACATAGATACAAGGCCTAGCGCCTTTAGAATCGCAGGGGCCACTATGAACCACCCAAGGTAGTGACACAGGGGACCCACGGGAAACATGCGCCATGTCTAAACACAGCTGCGAATCACCAATAAATTCTAGGATGGAAAGTCGCGATTTTAAAATTACAGATTGTCGTGTCCTTGTTGTGGGCGCTGGGCAGCACATCAAACGCGGGACACAGGTTGGTTGTGCAACGCTTTCTTTATTATATATTCTCGTAGCTGGCTACATGCACGTCTATCCCCATGTCCGTCCTGGTCAGTCTGATCCCCATCCTGTCCCCTAACCGGATGTGGTGTCCGGTGACCTGGTCACCTCCCTCATGACCCACAGGGTCCTAGTGTCCTCCAGTCCTTATCTGTCAGGTCACGACATCTCCCCCTTTGTTGCAAACAAATGTTCACGGTACCGTTCTTTGTTGTGGTGAGAAGAGAGAGAGAGAGAGAGAGAGAGAGAGAGAGAGTGAGTCCAGGTGTTGTGATTGACTCGTCTCTCTACTTTCTAACTCCTATGTTTTATCGCTTAGTCTCTCTGTCTCCCTGCATTCCTTTTTGGTCGCTGTTCTCTGCCATCGTCTTTTCCTTTTGTTTGTTTGTTGTCCTCTTTCTGCTCTCTGCGTGCCAGCCTCCATCTTTCCACTTCTAGCTCCTTGTCGTGTGTCCGATGTCCTGGGCCAGCTGGCGCTATCTCTGTTGGCTCCTCTCTTTCTACGGCCGCCCTTTGTTTTGTCTGGTCTTTCACTTGTTCTTTTTCGTGCCCTTCCTCTTTCTCTGGTCCCTGTTTCTTCTCTTTGCTTGCTTTCGGTGCATTGTTCATTTTCCTTTTTGTCATATGTCATAGTTATGAGACCCATTGTTTGGGCGGTGTTGTTGCTTAGCAGGCATGGTCCTGGAACGTCGCCTTTCAGCACATGTATGTCTTCTTTGTTCTTTTTGTCTTTATATTTCAGTTCCCTTGTGAACTTTCCTAAGTTTGTTATCTCTTTCTTTGACCTCCACCGGCCTGTGTGATATTTGTTCGTCACGTAGTGTGCGTTTTCTATTTCAACGTTCTTTCCTCTTTCAATTTCCTTGGCATGTGCCGTTGCTCTCGCCTCTGCTCTTGCCAGAGACAGGATGCTCTCCAATGAGATCGGTTCTTTAAGGATCCTTGCCCTGAATCCTGTGTCCCGACAGCCTTCAATGATCCGTAGCCTTATTGCTTGTTCGTTGTCAAACTTGTCGAACTCGCAATGTGTCACTAATTTTCTCAGCCTTGTCGCAAAGTCATCCAGCGTCTCATCCACTTGTTGACACGCACTAGTGAATGTATATCGTTCGAAATCAATGTTCCGTTGTGGGTCAAATTTGGCCGTTAGGCATTTCTTTAATGTCTCATATGTCTTTGTTTCTTCGGTTGGCAGTGTCACTAGAAGTTCTTCGATGTCATCCCCTTCTAAGTTCAGCAGTAACCCTAGTCTCTTTCCTTCTGTTACGTCCGTTGCTTCCATATATCTTTCGAACCGTCTGATCCACTTCTCCCACCTTATTCCTGTTTGTGGCTCCGATAAGTTGAACGGCAGTGGCCTCCTGTATTGTGCACTGGGCTTTAGGTCTGCCATCCTTGCCTTCATGCCTAGTCTGTTCTTTCCCCTTTCTCTTCTTTCGCTCCTTTGTGCGTTGTTCTGTTTCCTTTGCTCTTTGTCTTTTTTTTTTGTTCTGTCTCTTTCCTCTTTCCTTCCTTCCTTTCTCTTTATCTTCTTTTTCTTTGTCTTTTTCTCTTTATTCTTTCACTGTTTCTTTTCTTTCCTTTATTTATTTCTTGTCTTTCTATTAGTATTTTCTTCTCTTTTTTTTTCTTCTGTTTTTCTATCTTCTTTTCCAGTAATTTCTTTTGTATTCCTTTGTTTGTGTCTTATTATTACTTCAATTCCTGTATTTTGATTGTTTCTTGACTTTGCCTGTGCTTCTTTTCTTCTTTTTCTTTGAAATCGGTGTTTTTTAACTATTTTCGTGGCTTTCCTGACCTCAAAATGGCCGCCCGACTTTCTTGCTTGCTGATTGGCTCCTGTGCCTGACTTAAAATGGCCGCTGAGAGTCTTGCGAGACTTCTCAGCCAATCGCGCTATTGCCTGACCTCAAAATGGCCGCCCGTGTGATGCTGCTTGCTGATTGGCCCTCACGCCTGACCTCAAAATGGCCGCTGAAACTCTCGCGTGATCTCGGGCCAGTCCTTTGAACTTTGCGCTGCTCTGCACGGCGCTTACCGGCAGAGTCTGTTCTTCTCTCGCGGCGGTTGGGGTGGGCTCCCACGTCGCTGGTCTTCTTTGTTGGCGCTTTGGGCAGTCTTCTTGGGCACTCTTCTTCTTCTGGGCACAATGCGATCCAGGGTGGGCTCCTGGTATAAAATCGCAGTTTTTCTTCCAATGAGCACGCAGATGGGTGCATCGCCTCGTCGCCAGTTGTTGTGTTCTTGTTGTCGGCGCTGGGCAGCACATCAAACGCGGGACACAGGTTGGTTGTGCAACGCTTTCTTTATTATATATTCTCGTAGCTGGTTACATGCACGTCTATCCCCATGTCCGTCCTGGTCAGTCTGATGCCCTTCCTGTCCCCTAACCGGATGTGGTGTCCGGTGACCTGGTCACCTCCCTCATGACCCACAGGGTCCTAGTGTCCTCCAGTCCTTATCTGTCAGGTCAAGACACAGATTAAGGACACTTAGAAGAGGACTTGGAGCAAACCCCTTTAGAACTAGGAGGTTCTAGAGTCAACACCCATGGGAGCACCGGAGTACTCGAGTTACCTCACCCAGGGAAGCTGGGCGCATAGGTGACTTTTCGTGTCGGGTTTCATCGTCGATTTCAATGGCAAGCTGCTGAAGAATGCTGCAGGCGACCAAGTGGAAAGTGTCCGGGTGGATCCAAGGGTGGATCGGAAATCTGAAGAACCTGAAAGCAGAGGGGACATCGTTTGAGTCACTAGCCAGTGACCATGAAGGTGACGAACAGATGCCCACCGATGTCGGGTGATTTCAGGTGAAGCTTTACTGTTCAGTCACGAGGACCAGGAGGTGTCGAGGATGACCAGTAACTGGATTCGAGCTGTCCCACTAAGGATGTCGAGTGCTGCAGTGTCGGTTTCCGGATCAGACCCAACAAGCCTTGGCAACAACAACCCACGCAGAAAGCAAAGATTGGCTTTGG
This sequence comes from Lissotriton vulgaris, assembly GCF_964263255.1. Lineage (NCBI taxonomy): Eukaryota > Metazoa > Chordata > Amphibia > Caudata > Salamandridae > Lissotriton > Lissotriton vulgaris. The sequence goes on along the minus strand of NW_028250615.1, from coordinate 139,818 downwards.
TGAAGACCAGCAAGGTCTGAGGGACACACCCTTTGAAGGGGAGTCAGGGCATGTCTGGTGCAACCAGGGAAGCCAAAGAAACAGGAGAGTTACATTCGTGGGGACCCACCAGTCGACAGACCAGGGATCGCGAAGGGCCCTCGAGCGGAAATGCTAGAAGCAGGCTCGTGGAACACTTGTGGAGTGTAGACCCACAATCTTTGGTGCAAATGGTGCTCAGGCGTGGACTACAAGCAGCCCAATGCACAGCTTCTGGAAGCCCGGGAAGTCGATGCACTTGCAAATATGACGTGTCCAAGAGTTCCGGTCCCACGTCACTCGTGAGGGCAGAGGGTATCAGCTTTGCTGGGATCTTGTGTTGGCCTGGAGAAGTCTGGAAATCTGTGTCCTGAGTCCCAAATCCATCGGGTTCCAGTGGGAGCCTTGGAAATGCAGACAGGCAAGATGCTTCTTTGGTGCCTGTTTGAACAGGGGAGTTGCTCCTTGACCCCAAGGGAGATTCTTCTGTCTTCTAGTCGATGTAGAATGTCGAAGTTCCAGGATATATGTTGCAGAGTTTCTTCCAGGTGTAATCTGAAGTCCTAAGGACTGGGATCCCATATTTATAACTAAGTTAGGGGGTTGAACATACTCTAGGGACCCACCTATGGGAGGTTCCAGGGAGGTGGGTGGTTACTTTGGTTGGGTGGTTCACTTTGTTCAGTTTCACGCCAGAGCAGGGGCTGAGTGCCCCTGCAACTGGTTTGAACTGGGGTATGCACAAGGACACCAAGTGTGCCCCCAGCACTGACAGAAAAGCATTCTATAAAGGCACCAACCCAGCCCCAATACACTAAAGCCTGTCTGGGAGGTGGTTACTGTAGGAGAGTAGGGTCTGCTATCCTATGGTGACTCCAAATTTTTGCTTTTTGCTTCACTGGTTAATGACTTAATGTGGCTGTGGGCCTGCTAATCAGACCCACAGCCTGCTGTTCTCTCTCTAAATTATTGCCCATGCACTCTAGGTGCATTACGAATTGGAACTGGTTCACCTTATTGGCCCCTGTAAAAGTGTACCCTAGGTACCCAGGGCATAGATGTTTCCAAGGCCTACCAGGGGCTACAGCATGTATGGTGCCACCCCTGGCCTGGCCTCCATATTTGACACAACTGGCTGATCACTCAGCTGGGGCAAGTTGGTGTAATCACCTCTTGCTTAGGTGTAGTATATCTATACCTAACCTAAACTGGACACATATGTTCCTATCAGCCACTCCTATGGAAGGCCTCATCAATCCTGGAGGCAGAGTGCTTGGAAATATGTGAGATGGTGCTCTAGCATGAGCTGAGCCTGTCTGCAGCTGTCGGGAACAACTCCCTTAGCTGTTCCGGGATAATGCCATACCATATACTCTTAAGTGCATTATAATCCTCGCGGTTATATGCTAACTTTGGTTTGGCTTTATAAAAACATGTCGAGTAAGTTGTCATACGATTTGGAATACTATCCCCTCGACAGTTCTGTCGACGGGGATAGCATTCCACCCTTCTAGAGGGACACGACATGTACATAGCCTTAACCCCGGTTAAAGTTAACCAGAGCCTCAGCATCACAAAATGGATGCTGCCACCACAGACACAAGTCTGACCTCCTGCTGCTGGGAGTCCTTCCAGCGAGGGAGGCTTGGACAAAGGGTTTCCTGCCTTGGGAGGTACGAGCACCACCCCAGACAGGATTTTGTGTATTGGGTAGGACAGGGCTGAATAGAATCAGACATGCCCGGGGCACACAAGGTGTCCCCGTGCATAAGCCTTTCCAAACCGGTCCTGGGACTTTCCAGACCCAGGCCTGGCAAGGAGCTGGACAAAGGAAAGGGGTATAACCGCCCCCCTTGCTGGTCCCACACAGAGGAGGGACCTAGCAGGTGATCCACCCCTCAGATTGGGAATAAGAGTGGGAGCAGTGCCATAGCACCTCAGATCATCCTGAATCAACTTGAAACTAAGAAGACGACTAGACTTCGACATTCTGCTGCACAGAACACTGAAGAGCATCTCCCTTGTGGCCTAGGAGTGGCCACCCTGTGAACACAGGCACCATCCAGCAACTCAATGTCTGCTTTGCCGCCACCTCCCGCCGGAACCTGAGCCCAGAGCCTGACAAGACCCAAACTCCCAGACTTCTCACAGCCCGATCCACAGTCCCTGCAAAGAAGGGACCCGTGGAGGCACCGAGAGACGTGGGACCGGACCTCTTGAAAGACCCGCCGAGAAGCTGACTGCGCAGCACCGAGGCACCCTCGATGCTGTGCTTTGGGGATTGAAAACCCCTACAACCGAGCAGCCCTTGCACCGAAGATCAGCCCCCCAGCATCTCCAGAATCTGCGTGGGGCCCTTTTGCATTATGCCACTCGACGCGCCATCCCAGCCACTTGCCACGTGGTCAGCGTCCATCTTGGCGACAAAACCTACAATCTACATTGCGGGTCTGTTTGCTCCAGAATTGCCCTCGCTCCTGTAAAAGGGAGCACCCGCTCTGATCTTGCTGGTCCGAGGGATTAGCCTTTTTTGATTCCTGCGTGGCTTGCATTAGCCAAGGCCTGTTTGCTCCGATCAAGTTGTCAACACTGCCATCAGCTAGAGCCTTTGTGGGACAGCTCGTGACCAATGCCTGGACATCCTCGACCTCCTCGTGTCCACGTGGATGAAGAGAGAAGATACACCTCATCGCCTGTGTGCACCCGACATCGCCTGGTTCCAATCTGGTTCCTCAGTAGTCACTGGCTAGTGATTTTGAACATTGTCCCCTCTGCTTTCAGGTCTTCCCCACCTCAGATCCACCCTTGGATCCACCGGAACTCTTCACATCGAGCCGCCTGCAGCATCTTCAGCTCCAAGCACCATCGACCTGCGTGACGAAACCCGACACTACTTCGCACCTGTGCACCCGCTTCCTGTGGGTGAGGTAACTCAACAACGCCAGTGTTCCTACACTGGTACATACCTCTAGTGTCTGTGTCTTAAGTTTCACTCCTCTAGGTCACTCGGAAGGTTCCTAAAACACTAACTGTGTAACTTTTACGCACCATAGACAATGCATTGGTGAATGCGTGCACTTTAAACACTGCACCCGGGTCCCGCGGGCCTTTCCCGACTTAGTCACTGCTCGTCCCGATCAGCTCTTGCGATTCCCAAGGCCTTAGGCCTATTTCCTTTTTGATTGGTATCTCTTATACCACTTTCTTAGTATATGGTTTAGGTGGCCCCTAGGGCTCATCCATAGTGTGCAACTTTTGTGTATTTTATCTGTGGTTTGTTTTAACGCTTGTGCTTCTGTGCTCATAAAGAGTATAGGGGATATTTGTAGTTAATAAATATATATATTTTCAATATATATCTGTGTGGTGTCCTTTCATTGGTATTCAAGGGGGTTGTATATGGTAAAACAGCTTGCTTCACATGCCTTTCAGAGTTTAGCCTAAGACTGCTTTGCCCACGCTACCACTAGGATAGCTGGTCTATAAGGTTGACTTACAACCAATCATCATAAGGGTTGCTTGGCATGGTACAAGGTGATCACTAGAACTAGTGAGCATCACATACCAGGCCAAATTCTCACATTGGTGAGCAGCGGATTGGGATCTGAGCTTGCTGTTTGTTTTACCATTACAATCTTTGAGAGTATAATTTGAAAGATAATAAAGGTACCTGCTAGGTACATATAAAACAAGACTAGTATACTTAAGTTCTACTGAACTTAGTTGTTGTAGAGGATAGGGAGTAGCACACCCTTACTACAACTACTAGATAGGTTTAGTAGGTAAACACCAGTGTAGGTAGATTGCAACATATCCACCCACACTAGAGCAATGTCTGGAGCAGAGGGTTCCACTGGGAATGTCTCTGTTGAGAGTGACCCTCCAAAGGCACCATCCAAATTTGCTATATTCTCCTTTAAGGAACTAAGGCAGCTTTGTGCCTTAAGAGGTCTTAGGACAGGGCCTACCCCTACTACAGACCACCTTAGAGAGCTCTTAGACCAGTCTGAGACTCTAAAGACCTCTAAAGCAAACCCCACAGGGAATGCTGAGGGAGGCTCTCCCACTGAAGATGACAATACTGATACCCCTGTCCCTGTAGTCCAGTGAGATGAGGATGACCAAGTAACTGGAGATACTCAGCCTGAGGAGTAGGAGGAAGAAGAGGAGACAGAAGGGGAGAACAGTGATTCTCCCGTAGTGCCTTAAGGACACCGAGCCATCAATGGAGTTGTTTACTTTTCCTTCTCTGTGTCAACTGGTGCAGAAGCAGTACCCCAAGGTCGGTGAAGTCTTTGCAGTCACTGAGACTTCAGAACAGAAGGCAAGCTCTACTTCAAGCCCTTGGAGATACTCAGCACAAGTAAAGAAAGTTCAGTCCGGTCCTTTCACTGCCCAAGGCAGAGGCAGCAAATGAAGGCCAACCCAACAAAGCAACAACACTGCAAAGAGGCAGTACTCCTCCTGGCAGCTCTTCCAGCTCTTCTTCCTGGCAGGCTCCTGGATTCCAGTGAGTTCTAAAGTCTGGGCCCCATTATTTGTACTCGAATGCATCACATTCGGAGGCGTACCGCAAACCATAAGCCTTTACGCCGATGATATCTTGGCGGCCCTGGATAACCCCAAACAGTCCGTGTCAGCCTTCCTGAAAGAAATGGAGGTTTTTGGGAAGGTATCGGTGTTCAAAATGAATGTGGGTAAGTCCATGATCCTTTCTTTGGACCGCAATGCTCGCAGGTCCACTAGCGGAACATTGACGTACAGGGTATTGGCTTCTCGCACCTCAATCACTTACCTGGGAATCACCCTGACACCAAGTACAACGTAGACTGTTGACCGAAACTACTCAGCTCTCTACTCCCAAATCCAGGGAGATCTAAGAAAATGGAGACAACAACCACTTTGACTGCTGGGTCTCGTAGGGGACAAACGAAATACACTGTAATCCACCACCAGGACATGTCATACACACCAGTACATGTTCGACCTTTAACATACACAGCACCCTGCTCACAGGGGTACCTTGAGCCTACCTTAGGGGGTGACATACATGCATGAAAAGGGAAGATTAGGGCTTGCCATGTCGACATGGCAGTTGAAAACAGCGCACAGACACTTTAGCGGCAGGTCAGGGCTGCTTCGGTGGGTGGCACAATCAGTGCAGCAGACCCACTAGCAGCATTTGATATACAGGCCCTGGCACTCTTAGTACACTTTACTACGGACATACTAGTAAACAAAATATGCCAATCATGGAAACACCAATATGTAGCACAATTTACAACAGGAGCACTTGCACTTTAACACTGAACAGAAGGGAGAAAGTGCACAGAGACATAAAACCAGCAAAAACAGAGTCACAACCGGGAGGTCAGAAAGCAAAAAGCCAGGGGAAACACGCCAAAAGATGCAAGGTCTAACAAAGTGACTTTTTGGATCTCTAGTTACCACAGCTTCCAACCACAGTACGATATAATTATTAACCTACAGTGCACAATGCAAACTGAAGAATAGACTATCGACTGGTGTCTATGGACCTGATATCCTAGATTAGGCACCCTTGCATTCAACTCAGATCCTTATCAGTCAACTCCCCAATAGTTCTGGTACAGGACTGTAAGCAAGGTACCTGACATACTGGAACTTGGAGATCTAAACCAGAATTTTAATTAGATGTCTCTTCCAGGAATGAGCAGTGTGAAGCAATCATTGAACACTCGACCTCGACCTGGTCTCTGTGCTGCGGATAACTACATTTTGTCTGGCCTTTAAAGTGTATGTTGTAGGTAAGGGCATATTAAAGGAAGCAAAGACATTGACATTGCTGTGATAATGATTAACATGACTTAAAAATTATCTTAGGTTGCTGGAAAAAATTCAACGCGAGATCATAATTATGCCACACTTTCCTGAATGAATGAACCATTAAGCAATTACATGGAGGTTGCAGAGCACGAAAGGAGATTCTTGGCAAAGCAAGCTGAGGATTTGTGTATTAATAAATAATTGTGCTTTATTAACAATCTGCATAGTCTTAATCTGCACTCAAATTCACACATTTATACTGACCTGATGCTATTTCATTTGAAACAATTTGATATGACCTGTTAAAATGTGGTATCCTGGCTAACTAGGCCTCAATTGATTTTCAATACCATCTTGTAAAAAATGTAAGTCACATTCACTATTTATTTCTGCTGAACATAGTCAAGCAAGTCATGTTTGTTTATTTCTGAATGACGCTATTCGTGAAGAAGACTCTTTGGCATGGACTTAGAATGTAACATTTTTTCAAGGGTCTCACATGAGGTGTTGCATTTATTCACAATGGTTTACTGTTATTTCTGTAACTAGTTTGTTCTGACACCTCCGGATGACATTAGGCATGGCTAGGGAGTATTCATTATTCACATAGTAGGTTAGTGCTTAGGTAGTAAGGCTGTACAATGTTTTTAAAGTCTGTATTCTGATTTGTTGAACATGTATTGTCTTCCTCGCACCATGATTCAGCAGTTTATATACTGTTCCATGAGGCGATTTCATACATAAATGCCCAATTTTGGGGGTGAGCAGTCTGAGTTCTTACTGACTTTTCTGCATATTTGGAATTTGTTCTTTTATGGATTTTGCCTAATACTATCTATTGTGCTATTAAAGAGAGCCTTCACTGCAATGACTCTAGGCTTATAAATGAGATTAGCTGCATTTGAACAGCATTTCCAATCCACGCAACCAGTGGAAGTGTTTTTGTAGTGTAAGGTTTTAGGATACAACACACTCTCAAAACTCAGGGCAATAGACTGGAGAATTTAGAACACCCAGTTGAGTTCTGTCCAGTACACTTTGAAATATTGCATGCGCTCACACCACAGTGGGATCGGTCTACAGTGCAGTAGAGACCATCTTATTGATATCACACATGGGCCATACTCCTATCCCCATCCTATTATATGTTGACAACGCAGTTCAAATAGACCAAACTATAAATAGTCTCCGGCACCTCTTAGACTTGTTTTGTAATGTAAATGGAGAACCTATACCTCAAAGTTAATTTTTCAAAGTCCTACATCATAACCAATGGTAGCCCTGGCACCAAATTAAATGGGCAAATCGGCCTTATCAACAGTTAAAAATGTTAGTTATCTAGGGATTTTGTTTAAGCACCTTTAAGCTGGTCATCACTCATAACATTAAGAGGCCAGATTTTTAGAGGACATATTGAATCCATTTTTAGATTTGCCAGCAAGCTTTAAAATAAACCAATTGAGGCAATGCTGAATATTTACAAGAGTAAGTGTATGTCAGCATGCGTTTAAGGTACTTGCCTCTATGGGCATAATAGCATAGAAACTTTATAACGCATAGAGAATCAAATTATGCGTAGACTTTTATGAGTCCTGGGAAGCACTCCCTCTCTAATTTGTCACAAAGAGCTTGGCATGCTGTCTCTGAAAGATGATAGGGCTAGCTAGCACCCCTATTACTCTGGACAAAAATGTGGCCATCACAGGAGGCTGGAATAGCAAGATCTTGTATCTGCGCTTGCCTTCTATTAGATGGGGTAGAACCAATACCACCACTTAAGTACGTGAGGTTTCTTTTGCATGCTTATGTCTGTCCGATTTTTACAGGTCCCCCTTTTTAATTGGCCCAAATTTTAAGCAACGTGTTAAGAAAGCATACTTTGAGCACTGCAAAAATACCTCTTAGATGCACTCCAAAACATGCAAAGTATTGTAAGTTAAGCTCAAGTAACAACAATCTCTGGTCTGGGGCCTTATCTGGGGTGAATTATATACCCTACTTATCGTTATTGTCTTACCCTTTTTAAATTAAGGACTTTGCACTTTAAATTTGACTCTTCCACAATGGGCCCCTGGCATCAAGACCTACTCACCTGCAGGTGCGACAATATTGCAACTCGAACTATCAGCCACTTATTTTTGTTTTTCCACTTGTACCAGGAGCCAAGACTTTGATCTTTGGCATCCTTTTTACGGAATGCCAATGTGAAACAGTACTAGGAAGGGCTACTGATTATGCAGGCACTAGGTTCTTCAAAGTTTGGTGTGCGGGACTCAATTGTATCAAATCAGCATTACACATTAGGAGGGCTTATGAACCTTAAAAGATGCAGTTTCTGTATGAATCAGTTATAGTCAACGCTTTTTAATCTTATGAAATGTTATAAATTGTACTGAATATCCTTGATTTTATGTGACTCAGTGATATGTTTTTATTTACCATATTTTTATAGCTATGTGATCTGCCTTTTGTGTGCTTTTATGGCCTCTCGCCGAATACCATTTATCTTGACTTGACTTGATATCGCAGTTTCATGATTGGAAAGGTTCACATGTCTGCCTTGAGGATTTACTAGAGGTAATAAAGTAGCTGCAGAGTGGTAAGGTATCTGGGCCTGATGGGATTTTAATTAGATTTTATGAAACTTTTGCTGATTTAAAAAGCCCCCTCCTACTTAAGGAGTATGAAGAAGCCATTCTAGAAGGGTGACTTCCCACATTGACATTAGAGGACATGTGGACAGCACTTCTCAAACCCGACAGATCAGAAGAACGCTGGGCATCATAAAGACTACTGTAATTGCTTTACATTAACAATATGGTATTTGCAAAAGTCCTAGTTAGTAGGTTAAAACCACTTATGTGTGGCCTGGTACTTCCAGACCAGACTGATTTTATACCCAGCCACCCAACATTGTTACATTAAATATTCTCCTAGCAGTGGTACATCATTTAGACCCTCAATTACTGGCATAGTCACTTCTTCTTGGCATTAAAAAAGTATTTGGCTCTCTGGAATAGCCATATATGGTTTAGGTATTAACTAAAATGGGCATGGTTAGGCATTTTATTAAAATTAATGTGTTCCGTAAGAACCCCTATGCCAGAGTGTTTATCAATGGGCAGTGGCACCAGACAGTGTTGCCCTCTATCACCACTCGTATTTGCCATTTTCTGGAACCCTTGACCTTTGTTTACAGACAGATGCATGCACATAGAGGAATTTATATAGATGGCAGGCCATTGGTTGTATACCTGTACATGGACAATGTCCTTCTGTATATACAGAACACAACCTGAAACATGATTCCAATTGTTCAAGAAACTGACTGATTCAGTGTTATCTCTGGACTAAAAATTAATTGTGCAAACCGAAGTTGCCAGAGGCTCATGTTTTCTTCATTTGGCATGGGCATGTCAATACAAAGCTACGTTTTGGTGGGAAATTGATGACTGCACTGTACAAGATGAGATAAATCCTTGCACTGTCGTTCCTATTATTGGCATTGTTAGGCTTGAGGATTTGTAGCCATGGCTCTACTTTTGGCAAAATGTGAAACTGCAGTGTGACGGATGAAAGGTCCAACACCTTTGCCTACACCTAAAAAACGGAAAGAAAACTTAAGTTATTGAAGTGATTTTGTGGTCCAATATCGTGGGACTTCAAGGACTCACTGAGAACATATACCTTTTTTTTGTTTTTACAAATTTCTTTATTGGTTTTCGCACAAGTAGAAAAATAAACAAAAAACCATAATAGTGACAATTCCGAAGTGCAACTCACAAACGATATCACATCAAACAAAATTAACAAATGTGAATGGTGGAGTCACAATAGCCTAAAACAAACATAAGGAGATGATAGACTAAGCGCTGAACCTTTTCAGACACTCACCCTCAGTCACAAATCTGGGTTGAATCTATCATCGTTCTTTAGCTAACTTCGCCGCCCCAGTTCATACCACGAAACCAGTCCCAGGATGCTTGTTTCTGGTCCAGGGAAGACCCGGCTTGGCAGTTCGGGCTGGACTGTTCCCAGGAGGAATGGGGTCATGACTGATTTGCACATGGCTGGGTCTGAACTGAGGAGGGAAATTGAGCTAAAGAACGATGATGGATGAAACCCAGATCTGTGCCTGGGAGTGAGTGTCTGAAAAGTTTCTGTGCTCGGTCAGTCATCTCCTTGTTTTTGTCATAATAGTCTATACATGTCACTCCTCCATTCTCAGGTGTGGTAGCATGTCATAATGAAGAAGGCCCCTGCATTGACATGGGTGGCAGTATGGTGTATCGTGCCAATAGTCCCTGGGGTACAACATGATTTGGAAGGACACCCAGGCACATGTACGCGTCAGTACAGGCTAATCCACACATGGAGATATAAGAAGATCCTGCAGGCCAGTGCCAGTGGTCACTCCAAGCCAGGACAGCAATTCTGGGGTGCCTGAGATCCACACCCACAGTTGTAAGGGGCAGTGTTGGTGTGGCTGTATTACCTATGTGGAGTCCTCATAGCACCATGGTCCCGCTATCTCATGTGCTGGCATGGCTCATCGTATGAGTTGTAGGATGGGACAGAAGGACCTAGGGTAGTGGTCAGGGTTCAGGGTGGACGTGCATTCTTTTTTTCCTCTAAGTTTCTGATATAGGAATCCCAGCACCCGTCTCTAGCATTCCCCCTCCATATTTACGTGTCACTGCGAGGTCATCTAGGTCAGCTTTTGCCCATTTGAGCAATGTGGAGAGCCAACAGGGTGTATCAGTGGCTGTATGAGCCTTCCAGGACATGATGATTTGCTGTTTGAAGAGTATTATGGCTAGGTCAAGGAATCCATGAAAGTACTTATCTCTCTTAGTCTTGGGTCTAAGACCGAGTAGGCATGATTCCAGGATCGGCAGGACCAAGCGCTCTAGCAAAGTGGAAGTTATTCTGTGACTTCTCCCCAGGGCCGCTCCATCACCCGGTGCTCCCAGACCATGTGGTCAAAAACCTTCCTCATCTGCTCTACATCTGGGGCATGCAGAGGATGCTGTAGAAAACAGGTGCTTGATGCGTTCCAGTGTGAGATGTCCCTAATTCAAGTAGTTAAATTGTGTGTAATAGAAGTGTGGATTACGTGAAACCTCCTTTACATGTTGTAAAACCTGAGTCCAGAGACTGTGAATTGCATCTTGAGGTCCACCATTTATCGGTCTTTAGCCCTGTCATACGACTCACAATGGGACGAGTGCAATGCAACATTAAGGGCCATAATATTTTTCTTTGGGATTGCGTGCTGTGGTGGTGTAGTGTAGTTATTGCATACTGTCCGGCATGATATATCAGGAAATGGCCTGCCACAATGCCATACGTGTCCATAATCTCAAAAAGGGGATTTGTGCAGCCACCATGAAAAAGTCACCCATTTGGTCAATCTCTGCCTCTCTCCAAGGCAACATGTTATGGTGTTGTTTGGTCACCTCCTGGAGTGCCAGCAACTGTCAACCTGGGATCAATGGGGAGTATGAATGATGGGACCCGTTGCCTTGCTCGTATGCATGCCAGCACACATGTCCTATCATTATTTGATGCGTCTCATATGCTGGACTAGCCCTGGGGTCCAACAGCCGCATATATATGTGTCCACCTAAGGAGCCTGTGAATGGTTGCTCTCTCTGGTCAAGGGGCTGTGCCCAGCCAGTGCATCGGCCACTGCAGCTGAGCTGCTGCATAGTACAACTCATAATTTGAACCACCCTCATGAAGCAGGCACTAGAGTATGAAGAGCACCACCCAGCTCTTGCCTGAGCCCCATATCAGCACCAGCAGGAGACCATGGAGGTCCTAAATGAAGCTCTTGGTGAGGGAAAGTGGTAACGCTGCAAAGTATACAGGAGTCATGGCAAGATAAGCATTTTGAAGATTACCCGCCAGCCCAGCGGGGACAGCTGCAAGGACAACCATAAGGGAGTGATTTACAGATGTAGTTCGGGGCCCTACCCATGTTAACGTTGCCCTCCACAAGTCCTTGTCCGAGTGGTGGATCTGTACACCCAAGTACTTCAGCATGTCAAGGTGCTATTCCAGCCCAAACCGTGGCAGGGCCCTCCTGTTATGCTCATGAACTGGACACATGGGGAACAGGCAAGACTTAGACCAATGCAATCTGAAGCCTGATACTATTCCAAATTCCTCCAGTGTCTCCATCAAGGCTGGAAGTGTGGCAGTGGCATCATACAGATAGATAGGGTCATCATGTGCTTATAAAGAGATGATATGGCGTTTGTCATGTACTTGCAGACCCCAAAGCTGCACTTGCAAGCTCTGGCAGCAGGCCAGGGGCTCCATGGTCAGGATACAAATCAATCAACAGGGATAGGGGGCAACCCTCACTAGTGCAGCTATGTATGTCAAAGCTGTTGGTTATCAACTGTACCATCCTGACTCTTGCTTTTGAGTTCTTATAGAGGGTGCATATCTAATTAAGGTACCCTGGCCTGAAGCCGATTTCCTGCAGAGTTGCCAGAAGGTAATCCCACCCCAGTATGTCATACTCCTTATCTAAGTCAAGCAACACCACCAACTATTCCCCAGTCTCACTCAAGGCAGGTTTCATCAGATGAAGTGGTTGTCGTATGTTGAGAAAAGAATTGCATTCTGGAATAAACCCACATTGATCTACTTGTGCTAGGGTGTTAGAAACAGCCAATTAGCCAGGGCCTTCCCTAATATTTTATTGTCTACATTTAATAGGGAGAATGGCCAATATGAGGGGACTTTGGGGGGATCCCGGCCTGGTTTTGACACCTCTATCAGCACCTCACGGAGCGAGTCTGGGAGCTGACCCTTTTTTATTGCTTACTTAAAAACTTCCAGGAGAATCTGGGAAGGGTGTGCACTGAAGGTGACATAATATTCTAGCGTGACTCCATCCGTACATAGAGTTTTATTTCATGCAATTTGGGTGATAGCCACCCGTATCACATCATTTTGAAGGGGTTCATCCAGTTCAGCTCATCAGAGTGGAATCAATCAGGGTAACAGTAGCCCGTGAAGAAACCCTTTGATTAAGTTATTTGGGGCTGTCTACAGCTGCATACCGGGAGTGATAGTACTTTGCAAAAGCGGCAGTAATGGCCACTTGTGTATTAGCCACCATGCCACCCTCCAACTTGATCAATCAATCAATCAATCAATCAAGCATTTATATAGTGCACTACTCACCCGGAGGGTCTCAAGGCGCTAGGGGAGGGGGGTCCGCTACTGCTCGAACAGCCAGGTCTTGAGCTGCTTCCTGAAGGCAAGGTGGTCCTGGGTCAGGCGGAGGTGGGTCGGGAGGGAGTTCCAAGTCTTGGCGGCCAAGTAGGAGAAGGACCTTCTTCCTGTGGTGGCTCTTCGGATGCGGGGGACGGCGGCGAGGGCGTGGCCGGTCGATCGAAGCTGGCGTGTGGGAGCGTAGAAGTTGAGGCGGCTGTTGAGGTATCCTGGGCCTTGGTTGTGTAGGGCTTTGTGTGTGTGGGTGAGGAGACGGAAGGTGGTTCTCTTGTTGACCGGGAGCCAGTGCAGATCTCTCAGGTATCCGGAGATGTGGCTGCGACGGAGGATGTCCAGGATGAGTCGTGCTGAGGCGTTCTGAATCCGCTGGAGTCTCTTCTGAAATTTGGCGGTAGTTCTGGCGTAGAGGGAGTTGCCGTAGTCCAGTCGGCTGGTGACGAGGGCCTGGGTGACCATCTTCCTGGTCTCGGTGGGGATCTTACGTAGCATGCGCAGGATATTGAAGCACGACGAGGAGATGGCGTTGACTTGTCTGGTCATGGAGAGGGAGGAGTCCAGGATGAAGCCCAGGTTGCGTGCGTGGTCTGTTGGTTTGGGTGCGCTGCCCAGGGCGGGGGGCCACCAGGAGTCGCCCCAGGCGGAGGGTGAGGATCCCAGGATGAGGACTTCCGTCTTGTCCGAGTTCAGTTTCAGGCGGCTGTTCATCATCCACTTGGCTACTTCTGTCATCCCTTCGTGTAGGTTGGCTCTGGCGGTGGCGGGGTCGTTGGTGAGGGGGAGGATCAGCTGGGTGTGATCGGCGTAGGAGATGATGCTGAGGTTGTGTTGGCGTGGGATGGCTGCGAGGGGGCTCATGTACACGTTGAAGAGGGTGGGGCTGAGTGAAGATCCTTGTGGAACGCCGCAGATGACTTTGGTGGCCTCGGATCTGAACGGGGGGAGGCGGACTCTCTGTGTCCTTCCGGCGAGGAACAAGATGATCCATTCCAGTGCCTTCTCCTGGATTCCGACGTTGCTGAGGTGCTGCACTAGGGCGCGGTGGCAGACAGTGTTGAAGGCCGCGGAGAGGTCTAGGAGGATGAGGGCCGCTGTTTCTCCGTTGTCGAGCGGGGCTCGGATGTCATCGGTGGCTGCGATCAGGGCTGTCTCGGTGCTGTGGTTGGCCCGGAAGCCAGACTGTGAGAGGTCGAGGGATCCGTTTGTCTCGAGGAAGGCGGCCAGCTGCTTGTTGACGGTCTTCTCGATGACTTTTGCAGGAAACGGGAGCAGCGAGATGGGGCGGTAGTTCTTGAGGTCGGTGGGGTCGACTGATGGCTTCTTTAGTAGGGCGCTGAGTTCGGCGTGCTTCCAGCTCTCCGGGAAGGTAGCGGTGCCGAAGGAGGTGTTGATGATGTCCCGCAGGTGGGGTGCGATGACAGCGTCGGCCTTGTTGAAGACGTGGTGAGGGCAGGGGTCGGTCGGAGATCCGAAGTGGATGGAGTTCATCATGCGGATGGTGTCTTTGGTGCTGATCCGGGTCCAGGCGCGGAGGGTGGTGGTGGGGGGCGGTGGTTCAGTCGTGGCGTGCGTCGTTTGGGTGCTGAAGCTGTTGTGTATGTCCGCGATCTTGTTGTGGAAGTAGGAGGCGAGGGAGTTGCAGAGGTCTTGTGAAGGGGTGATGTCGTTGTGATGTTGTTGTTTCCGGCGTTGGGGTTGGAGAGCTCTTTAACGATGTTGAAGAGTTCCTTGCTGTTGTGTGCATTGTTGTCCAGTCGTTCCTTGAATGCAGTTTTCTTGGTGGCGTGAATCAGTTGGTGGTGTTTTCGGGTGGCGAGCTTGAGGGCAGCCATGTTGTTCGGTGTTGGGTCTCTGCGCCAGGCTTTCTCGAGGGCTCGGCAGTTCTTCTTGGAGCTCTTGAGTTCGTCGGTGAACCATGGGGCTTTCTTGCTGCCGGGTCTGCTAGGCGGGGTCTTCAGAGGGGCGAGGTCGTCTGCGCAGTTGCTGATCCACTTTGCGAGGTTGGTGGCCGCCTGGCTTGGGTTCGTTGTGCTGGTAGGAGGGTTCATGCTCAGGGAAGTCGCGAGCTGGTCGGCTGTGATCTTCCTGCTGTGTGAGCCTGGCACTCTTTAACAAGCCATGCCAATAGCCTGTCCGAACGCTCCCCTCCGCATGGAGATGGGCAAGCCAGTGACTATTGTCATGTTTCCCCTACAACGCATCTAGATCCCTGTGACTCTTTCTCAGCTGCTTGTTTTTTTCTGTCCCATTGGCCCACTATGACACCTTGGTCTCAAGTAGTGTCAACTTCCGCTCTATGTCCAGCAGCTTCATGTTCAGGGCCTTACGTACCCCCTGACATAGTGGCAATGCATTGCCTTCTGATGACCACCTCGTGGAAATCCCACTTCAGCACCCTGGAGGGGGTGGTGCCTGTGTTAAGTTCGAAATATTGAGTAATTTGTATTGAAAGGACCTCCCTGAAGGGACCTTCTGAAGTACCTTGGTCTGGAACCTCCAGGGCTGTAATGTCATCAGCAGTGGGCAGTGATCCGAGAGGGTGCGCACCAAGGACTTTGTCACAGTTACTCACGTGCCCAACGGTTCATTGCAGAGAAAAAGATCAAGTTTAGCTTGGAGGTCATGGACCAGACAATAAAACAAGCCACTGGTGTCCAGATGGTGCAAGCGCCACATATCGAACACACTCTTGTTAACCATCGAGTCCTGAAAGTATTGTGATACCCTGACACACATAGCGCCGTTCAACGGATGGGTGGAGCAGCCCTGGGCAACATCTGGAACACAATTAAAGTTGCTGCCTGAGATGCTTGGATTGTGTGGGTCCCAGAAAATAGCTGGGTTGAAGAGCCCCAAAAAAGTAGAGTCAATAGTGTTGGGGGCATAAACAACCACCAGCATGAGGGGAGCACCATCCATTTGTCCTTCCACCGCCTACTACCTATCCTCAGTGTCAACTCTGTGCATGTCTTTCACAATTGGTACCCCTGGGGCAATCTATCTCATGACCCCCTTTGCATATGGGATGCCATAGTGCTATACAACTGCACCCTCCATTTTGAATGCACTTTTTGTAAGTCTGCCTGTGTCAAATGAATTTCCGGCAAAAGGCTATGTGTGTGCAACGCCGCTTAAGATATGTATGAGCCCAGTACATCTCTGTGGTAGTGGCCATGCCCTTCACATTCCAGGTCAGCAAGTTATAGTGTGGGGTCATATGGCCTGTTAGTGTGCCCATCGGTTTTGGTGGGAAGTAGTGATGCATCACATTCCACAATTGCCATTCCCCAAATCTCTAGTGTGAAGGCAACCCCAAATGTCCAATCAATGATAAAGAGATCAATGGAGTACAGAGCCATGTCACAGAATTATATGTAGAAAACTTCTACATATAATTCTAGCCATACTCGCCATAACAATCCAACAAATGTACAACAACCAAAGAGAAATGTGTAATAAAATACATGTCCTGTTTGGAGAGGTCAGGGCTCATGGATACAAGGGTCGTCTTCGATGATCTGGGTGTCCTATAGTCTCTCATGAGGTTCCAAGGTGTCTCCAAAAGTTACTGGTGAGCAGTCCACACCACTTCTCACACAGTAAAGACTAAACCCCCACGCTTCATAGCAGATTATCCACCATTCATGGTGTCAACTCCTGCCCCTGGGAGTACTCCCAAGCAGGGGTCATTGTTGTGTAGTTTCTATAAACCTATATAGGATCTGTGCATTTAGATAACATAAACTAAGGGACTGGTGTCTAGACTGATTCTAGTAACCCCCAAAGGAAATGTTAGTCAGTAGACCAGCTAGCTCACAGTGCCACTATGAGCCCCTCTTACCAAGGATCGAATAGTTTCTGGCAACTATTGAACATGACAACCTTGACCCCTCAGGGATCGTGGAAACAGTACAATACTTTTCACTCAATCAATCAATCAATCAATCAATCAGTGACATTTGTAAAGCGCGCTACATACCCGTAGGGTCTCAAGGCGCTTGGGGGGGGGGGGGTGCCGCTACTGCTCGAACAGCCAGGTCTTCAGCTTCTTCCTGAAGGAGAGGTGGTCTTGGGTCAGGCGCAGGTCGGACGGGAGGGAGTTCCAGGTCTTGGCGGCCAGGTAGGAGAAGGACCTTCCTCCTGTAGTCGCTCTTCGGATGCGGGGGACGGCGGCGAGGGCGTGGTTGGCTGATCGGAGGTGGCGTTTGGGAGCGTAGAAGTTGACTCGGCTGTTGAGGTAGCTCGGGCCTTGGTCGTGTAGGGCTTTGTGTGCGTGGGTGAGGAGGCGGAAGGTGATTCTCTTGTTGATAGGGAGCCAGTGAAGGTCTCTCAGATGTCCGGAGATGTGGCTGGATCGTGGGATGTCGAGGATGAGTCTGGCTGAGGCGTTTTGGATCCGCTGGAGTCTCTTCTGGAGCTTGGCGGTGGTCCCGGCGTAGAGGGCGTTGCCGTCGTCCAGTCGGCTGGTGACGAGGGCCTGGGTGACGGTCTTCCTGGTCTCTGTGGGGATCCACCAGAAGATCTTTCGTAGCATGCGTAGGATGTTGAAGCACGCCGAGGAGACGCTGTTGACTTGCCTGGTCATGGAGAGGGAGGAGTCCAGGATGAAGCCCAGGTTTCGTGCATGGTCTGTCGGTTTGGGTGCGGTGCCCAGGGCGGGAGGCCACCAGGAGTCGTCCCAGGCGGAGGGTGAGGAGCCCAGGATGAGGACCTCCGTCTTGTCCGAGTTCAGTTTCAGGCGGCTGGTCGTCATCCACTCGGCTACCTCTCTCATCCCTTCGTGCAGGTTGGCTCTGGCGGCGGCGGGGTCGTTGGTCAGGGAGAGGATCAGCTGGGTGTCGTCGGCGTAGGAGATGATGCTGAGGTGGTGTTTGCGTACGATGGCCGCGAGGGGGCTCATGTAGACGTTGAAGAGGGTTGGGCTCAGGGATGATCCTTGGGGGACGCCGCAGATGACTTCGGAGGCCTCTGACTTGTACGGTGGTAGGCGGACTCGCTGTGTTCTTCCGTCGAGGAAGGAGATGATCCATTCCAGCGCCTTGTCCTGGATTCCGATGTTGCTGAGGCGCTGTATTAGGGTGCGGTGGCAGACCGTGTCGAATGCCGCGGAGAGGTCTAGGAGTATGAGGGCCGCTGTTTCTCCCTTGTCCATCAGGGCTCGGATGTCATCGGTGGCGGCGATGAGGGCGGTCTCGGTGCTGTGTTTGGCTCGGAAGCCGGACTGTGAGGGGTCGAGGGATCCGTTCGTCTCGAGGAAGGCGGCCATCTGCTTGTTGACGGTCTTCTCGATGACTTTGGCTGGAAACGGGAGAAGCGAGATGGGGCGGTAATTCTTGAGGTCGGTGGGGTCCGCTGTTGGTTTCTTGAGTAGAGCGCTGAGTTCGGCGTGTTTCCAGCTTTCGGGGAAGATGGCGGTGTCGAAGGATGTGTTGATGATTTCTCGCAGGTGGGGTGCGATGACAGTGTCGGCCTTGTTGAAGACGTGGTGAGGGCAGGGGTCGGTCGGTGATCCGGAGTGGATGGAGTTCATCGTGCGGATGGTGTCTTCGGTGCTGATCGGGGTCCAGGCGTGGAGGGTGGTGGTGAGGGGGGGTGGCTGGTCGGTCGTGGTGTGCGTTGGTTGGTTGTTGAAACTGCTGTGTATGTCCGTGATCTTGTTGTGGAAGTATGAGGCGAGGGAGTTGCAGAGGTCTTGCGATGGGGTGATGTCGTTGTTTCCTGCGCTGGGGTTGGAGAGCTCTTTCACGATGTTGAAGAGTTCCTTGCTGTTGTGTGCGTTGTTGTCCAACCGGTCCTTGTATGCTGTTCTCTTGGCGGCGCGGATCAGCTGGTGGTGTTTCCGGGTGGCAAGTTTGTAGGAGGTCCTGTTGTCCGGTGTCGGTTCCCTTTTCCAGACTTTCTCGAGGGCTCGGCAGTTCTTCTTGGAGCTCTTGAGTTCGTCGGTGAACCAAGGGGCCTTCTTGCTGCCGGGTCTGCTAGGCGGGGTCCTCAGCGGGGCGAGTTCGTCCGCGCAGTTGCTGATCCACTTCGTGATGTTCTCGGCGGCCTGGCTGGGGTTCGCTGAGCTGGCAGGAGGGTGTTGGCTCAGGGAGGTGGCGAGCTGGTCTGCTGTGATCTTGTTCCAGCTTCTGCGGGCGGTGTGTTGCTGGTGTTGGTGGGTCGTCGTTCTCTTGAAGGTGAAGTGGACGCAGCTGTGGTCCGTCCATTGAAGCTCTGTGGCGTGGCTGAAGTCGATGTCTGTGCTGGATGAGAAGACGGCGTCGAGTGTGTGTCCGGCGAGGTGGGTGGGGGTGGACACCAGTTGCTTGAGTCCCAGGTTGGCGAGGTTGTCGAGCAGGGTGCTGGTGCTGTGGTCGTTGTTGTTCTCCAGATGGAAGTTGAGGTCTCCCAGGAGGATGTAGTCAGCGGAGGGGAGGGCATGCGGGCTGATGAAGTCGGCGATGTCCTCGCTGAATTGTGTGCGTGGTCCAGGTGGTCGGTAGATCAGGGTGCCTCTGAGGGTGGTGTTCGGGTTGGTGTGGATCTGGAAATGCAGGTGTTCGGCGCTGGTCAGGGTGTTGTCGGTGCTGGTCGTGAGACGGATGGTGTTCCTGTGGATGATGGCGATGCCTCCTCCCATCTGGTTGGCGTTGCGGTCCCTCCGGACGATCTTGTAGCCCTCTGGGATGGCGATGGCGATGTCGGGAGCTGAAGAGGCGTTCATCCAGGTCTCCGTGATGAAGGCAACGTCAGGGGCTGTGGCGTCTAGAAGGTTCCAGAGTTCGATGGCGTGTCTGTGGACGGAGCGGGTGTTGAGCAGGATGCACTTGAGGTGGGTGCTGCTGGAGTTCGCCTTGGCGGGTGCTGGTGCGGGGCTGGTCCGGATGCAGGAGAACTTGCAGGCGTGGCAGCTGAACGGGCCTTGGGTGCTTCTTGGAGTGGCTTGATGGCATTCTGGGAGTCGGCCGGTGTTGAGTGCGGTGAGGGTGGCGGCGGAGTACGTCAGGCGGGTCGGTCGGGGTCTTCGTGGGCCAGGGGTCCTGGCGCTGGTCGCGATCCGGTCGCGGACGGGCGCAGACGGGCTTACCTTTGGCGCGCCTTCGGCGCACAAACGGCGCACCCGCTGCGCGTGACCGCTGCGCGTTCGCACGGTCGCCATTTAAGGCCAAGTGCGCGGGTGGGCGGGGCAGCTGGGAGGCGGGAGCAGAAGGGAAAGGGGGCGTGGTCAGCGGTGGTGGCGGGAAGCGGGGAGCGGGGAGGGAAGGCGGAGGGCGGCGAGGTAGGCGGGCAGACAGGAAGGAGAACGATAAAAACGGGCAAAAGTGACTAAAACAGTAGGCACAAATGCTCAAACAAGACGCTAACACAGGAAGTCAAATACAGTAAAAAACAAGCACAAATGTTGTACAGAGGCAAAACAAAAACAAAACAGACGGCAGCGGCGTCAGCCGGCAACGAGGCAAAGGAACAAGCACAAATGATTTACAAAACAAGACAGACTGCAGCGGCGTCAGCCGGCAACGAGGCGGGCAGCGAGGCAGAGGGCAAAGCGGAGTGGCACACGCAGCAGCTGGTGGCCGTGCGGCGCGGGGGTGTCCCACAAGTGGCTCAGCCACTCACTCGTGCTTACTTTGTTTCAGAGAGATACACAGAATAAACGGTGGGGACGTTTTCAATAAGTATTTATCGAACCAGCATATTATTCTTGTATAGAATACGTGTGCTGCAACAACCATGAGACAGAAACCGATATATATGATTATGAGCGCCAGTAGAGTAAAAAAAAGTAGAATTCTACCATAATGCTAAAACAAAGACTATATGCAGGCATATAGATACATAACAGTAAAAATGCATTCTCCTACAATGTAGACCCTAACTAGATGTACCTAAGTTTACCTAGCATGTATGTAGGTGTATAGCCAAGAACCCCCTTAGGGTAGAGCCAACCTCATTACATGATGTGGGAGAGTGAAGGACCCCATCTTGGTCTCGAGATGGACACCCCGCAAGGGATGTCAGACCAGTGCGTGCTGCAGTGTCTGCATGCAGGGACCTCAGCGTCTCACGTCAGCATGTCAGAATGGGAGTCTTTCTCCTCTGGTTTGCCCAGTGAAGATGTAGTGCTTATATACCTGAAAGGTACCCTCATGGGTTCTACCTAGAAATATACAATGGGCATGTCGGTCAATGATGACGATAGAGAAGGGCCTTATATAGACTTAATATACAGAAGATGGTAATCCTGAGTTGATACTGAGAATCCTCATGCATAATACATGAGGCTAGTTTTCAGAGAAAACCACACAACAGTCATGTAGCACCTAACTAGGTAAATAGTTAGCGCCAGCCCCGTTATGTAGAACAGTGCTAGGAAAGATGTAGGTAAAAGGTCATGTAACTACTTAGGCCTAATTTAGGGTACATTGGGGTTCATAACACCATGGAGCCATTAGTATCTGACTGTCAGAGGCATGGTTTCACAGCAACGCCTCAAAAGAGTTCTGGTCATATTTCAGCACCACTTGCCCTACCTCTGCTCGCTCCCTGGCCGTCTGTGCCATGAAGGGGCAGCTATGGGTCTCCCCGGCTCCTCCTATCCCTCAGTTGCCATGTCAGCCATTTACTAACATTCCAGTCATCTGATGTGGGCTTAGCAATTCACTTGGCATGAAACCAAACTTATGCGTCTCCAGGAGTCAAAAAAGAATGGGTTCACTCACCATCCATCACCTCAAGTTTAGCAGGATAGAGAAGAGCATACTTGAGGCCTAGCTCATGGCGGATTTGCTTGACCACAGTATGCAACTTGAGAAGATGCTGCACGTCCACAGTAAAATCTGCCCTCAAAGTGCCAAGGACCTTTCATCCGGAACAACTGCAGAATCAAGTCTTTGTCTCTATCATTAAGTTGTTTTCCACTCACAGGACACGTATGTGCCCCTGATGGTGGTGACCTCCCTGGTAGATAATGTGCTTTTGTGTTTGTATAGAAAGGGGTACCCCTGACGCTAATTCCTATATCAGGGTGTATCAACAATTTGTGTATAAAACAATTTAGGAACATGAAAACATCATATTGGGCCTAACAAGCATACTAAGAAGTAACATGCATGTACCTTTCTATTTCAAAAATATAAATATAAATTTTATAAATTAGACATTTTCAAATACAACTCCAGTGTCAATTATTGCAGAAATAATTTACAAGAATAGTCTTTAGATAATTTCGTTTCACAGGATACAACATTTTGTTTCTATTCTAGAGTTCATTAGACATTCATTAAATCAATTGTTAGATATAAAATGCTTATCAAAATCAGAACAACAAAATGGTTTAGGCATGGCTTTTCTATATAATAATTCCTACGCGCGTTTCGGCTGAAGCCTTCGTCAGGAATCCATGTACATATATAATTTGAAAACCTGAAAAAGGGTACATGCAGAAATAAACACAGAAGAGTGATGCAATTGGGTCCTATTTACATTATTTCATTTACAGTTAAGCAGTTGAACAATATACTTTTTTATATATAAGCTACCTAGATAAAAACCACTAGTCACTTCAACGTCAATATTACCAAAAACTAACATTGGATAATATCTAAGAAAAACCTATTTATCAACACCGTAGTGTAAATTAATTGGAAAGGAGGGGTGAAGGTGGGGGTTTGGGTTTGGGAAAAAAGGGGGAGGGGGAGAAAGGGGAGGCAAAAAAAGGGAGAGAAAGGGGGAAGAAAGGGGGGAGAGAAGGGGAAAGAAAGGGGGAGAGGGTGGGGTGTTCTTGTTTGTTGAGGAAAAGGGGGCAAAGGAATGTTAAAAAAGGTTATATACTGGGAGGCCACCCTCAAATATCACTGTTTTGTAACCTGACACCTTACGCAGTGCTCATTTAAAACAATAAGTACCTTGAAGTCTTGTGTTGAGTTATTGGACTTCCTGATTGTTTCTAAAGGGTATGGTATTATTCTTTAACTGTGAAAAGTGATAAAAAACCATTATGGTAATTCTATTTTATACTGCAGAGTTGTTTTTGTATATATGAATAAACGTATCTGACAGTTACCTCTTGAATAAGCTTGAATGGATCAGACGTTGATATACAAAAATCACTATAAAACGATTCAAAGTCGTCTGCTTATATTGGTTGCCACCTCTGTCTCTATCTTAATGAAATATAACCTGCATTAAATACAATTTAAAAAGGCCAAATGGGAAAAATTGAGCTTCTCTAAACTGTTATTCATTACATAGACATAGCGTACAGTAAAGTTCATGGTATAGATGGACCGAGCTGATAGGGGAAAAAGGAGATGATAGCGTGGAACCATCTCTGCTAAAAGAATAATGATTCCTATTTATTCTCTTTGTTTCCAAGCGACCCACTTCATTTGAATTATCAAGGAATTCCTCATACCTGAAAGATCCAGATTAAGGCCTCACAGGACCGATAACTCGGAGGCAGATCTAGTGTGTTTTTTACGCTGAAAATATATTAAAGATGGAATACTCTTATAATTAGACAATGTCCTAAATCATCTTTCAAGATCAAAAAGTATATCAGCTAAAATATAATATTTATATATATATATGTCTGTTAAGTACGCAGTGAACAGCGACACTATGTTTATAATGAAGATTGCTAATGTCTCGAGTACGATCAACGGCTTCCGGTCGCCATTCTAACGAGGTTACAGCGTTCCTAAAAGGTTATGTTGAAATTCGAAACGGAGAGTGATAAAATAACCGTATGTTCTCTGCCATACTATTCTAATATACTAACTGAATAGAGGCTGGATGTCATTACCTGTTTGAATTCTCTAGTCCCTTAACCGTTAATGTTCGGCGGGTCGGTCCGGCGTTGTCTAGGATCCCGAACTGAGGACGTCTCACCAACAGGGCGCCATGGTTTGTAAAACTCCCTACGTCATGTGCGGTTGCTTCCGTGATTCTTAAATAGTCGAATCATGCTGGAGATGCGCCTCTGACTACCCGGAACCCTTGGCAAAAATACCCGGAAGTAGAACAGATGTCTTGGATTGAAATTAACAACTTCCGTGGCGGCCAGCTTATAATGTGTTCCGCCTAATTTTAGGGATAGAACTATTAAGCGACGGTGTACTTCTTAACTATATTTAGTGATTTTGTCCATAAATATTTAGCAATAAGGCCCGACTTTACACTTTATCGCTCGATAACTTCGAATTGGTATGTGTCGTGCATTATGACCTGGAATGCTTATTGAGCATATAAGCTTCCAAACCAAAAATCATAATTCAATTTTACAGTTAATGAAACTAAAAAATTAGAAAATTACCTCAAGGAATAGATGTAGAAGAATCCAAATTGGTTCGCCACAGCTATTCATGCATTGCTACAGGGCCCTGCTGATAATGCATGATAATTTAATTACAGTTGTATTTCAATACTTGGTCCCATGGAATTTTGTTATTCATACCAACAATGTGCTTTCTCCACAGCAAAGAATTTAGGTACATTGCCCGTCAGTACTGTGGGCATCAGCCACTGTTTGAGGAAGAGCTCCGTACTCAGGCCCCCCAAGCATTCCAGAAAGCTCAAAAATTGGACATTATTATGCTTTGAGAATCCCTCTGCATCCCCCGATGTGGAGAGGTCATCTCCGCACTCATGTCCTTCAGATGGGTTTGGAGTTTGTGCAATGTGGGTCGCATCGTGGTTAATGTAGATTCAACATTGTCCATACAGTCCACCAGTTTCCTGTGGTCCGTACAAAGCAGGTGTACATCCAGGGAGTCTGCCTTGATCTTGGACTTCAGCGTGGCTTTTGTGTCCATAATTGCCTGCAATATCTTTTCAAACTGTAAATAGTGACTGCGGAAAGTTGCCTGAGAATGTCGACTCCATTATTGGGCGGGGCGGAAGGCCTGCTACAACCCCAATGCCTGAGGTAGAGTTCTTGGCAGATTTCGGCTTTCGGCTTCACCATCAAACCCACATTGGTATCAACCCAAGTGGATGCTCAAGCAGGTTCTAGACAGTGGGCCATCCCCCTAACCTCCACCAGGTTTGAGTCGTGGGTAAGTGCAGTGCAATTCTGGAGCTGCACGTGTGTTAGAATAGAAATATGCATGTTTGCGCATTGCCCAATCTAAGCGACTATTTGCGGCACCATTTTCTATTCATACACCATTTTGAATCATGATCAAAACTAATCCTTTGATACTTCTTAGAAAAGGCCTCTGTTAGGTTTTCTTTCTGCAGTTTTGGGGTTTAGCTTTACTAATGAATAGACTGTTCATATGAGTGCATACCTTGCTTACTAGATAGAGGCCTCTCCCACTTGTCTGGTGGCGGGTGTAGGGTGAAATGACCTTGGGTTATATTAGGTGGTGTGAGATATGAGAACCAAAACTTTTTTTTTGTATTTCACTGTCCAACTGCACCCGCCTGGAAAATTTCCTTTTGGGCGTGCCTTCACCCAGTCATGAAACTTATATAATGTATCTTTATGCTTGTTCATTTCAGTCCCTCTGCAGCACTCCTAGTGACTGGGCGGACTGGGCTCCACTCTGGGTGTATATGAATAAACAGTTATTGGTTTGTGTTCTCTACTGCCTGACAGACTCTTCATTTAGTATGGAAGGCTGAGAGGTGGATATTCGTGACCCGGGTGACCCTAATTGGGCCACTTCCTTCACGTGGTGTCTGTCACACCCCCTCATAGGACCTGAATGTAAAAGCTTGTGGAATATTATCAAAAATGCAAACAAATAATATAATATGCTATCATTTAAAAAGTAACTATAGGTGGTCAATGGCTAAAGGGTAACCCATGAAAAGTAGGGGATTCAAGCTACTACACCTCATGCAACAGCTTAATGTTTGGTATCCCCATAGTAAGGGGTTAAGAAAACTCACGAAAGGGTGCCAGTTGGCAGAAAAATACTGTGCTCACCAATCCAACATAAGGCCATGTCCAGTTGAACCCAGGTAATTTATAAACCTTGATGATACAAAATATTATAGTCGGTATGGGCCATTAAATCTGCTATTCCCAAAAGGAACCAGATGTGAAAGTTTGCGGAATGAAATAAAAATGTGAAAAGAGACTGCAATCTGGTATCAAGCCAAAAGGCATCTACAGTTGGTCAATGATTAAAAGGTAACCCTTGAAAAGTAGGGGATCCAAGATATTACAGCAATGCATGAGCCATAATATGTGGTGTCCCCATGGTAAAAGTTGTTGCAAAACTCACGAAGGGTGCCAAATTAAAATCCTAGTAAGTTCTGACCCAAGAAACACTTGGATACCAAATATTATAGACTACTGTATTTGATATTCCCTAAAGAAACCGGATGTAAAACCTTGTGGAATGTTAAAAATGAGAAAAAATACTGTAGTCTGCTGTCAAATAAAATACAATTTCAAGTGGTCAATGGCTAAAGGGTTACCCAATGAAATGTAGGGTATACAAGATATTACAGCAATGCGTGAGCCATCATATTTGGTATATCATTGTAAAATATGTTGGAAAGGAAAAGGGATGGTGCTATTTGGCATAGAAATACTATGCTCACCCATAGCACATAGGACCATGTCAAATTGAATACTGGTAAGCACTAACCCCAAAAACTCAGTGGATACCAAATAGTAAAGCCGGTATAGCCCTTTATATATGGTATCTCCATAGAGAACCTGACATACAATCGTGTGGAATAATGTAAAAAAATGTGAAAATATACTGTAGGCTCTTATCAAAGAAAAGACAACTTTAAGTGGTCAATGACTAAAAGGTAATCCATGAAACATAGGGGATACGAGATATAAAAGCAATGCATGAGGCATAATAATTGGTATCCCCATTGTAAACAATGTTGGAAGCAAAAGGAAGGGTGCTCTTTGCCATAGAAATACTGGGCTCATCCATCCAACATACGACCATGATAAATTGAATACTGGTAAGTCCTAACCCCAGAAACCCAGGGATACCAAATATTATAGCTGGTATGGGCCATTATATTTAGTATCCCCCAAGAGAACCAGACATAGAATCTTGTGGAATGATGTAAAAAATTTGAAAATATACAGTTGTCTGTTATCATACAAAAGGCAACTTCAAGTGGTCAATGGCTAACGGGTAACCCATGAAACGTAGGGGATACGAAATAATATAGCAATGTGTGAGCCACAATATTTGGTACCCCCATTGTAAACGACATCAGAAAGCAAAAGGAAGGGTGCTATTTGGCATAGAAATACTGTGCTCACCCGTCTAACATAAGACCATGCCAAATTGAATCCTGGTAAGTTCTAACACAGGAAACACAGGGGTAACAAATATTATAGCCGGTATAGGCCATTATATATGTTATCCCCTAAGAGAACCGGACATACAATCTTGTGGAATAACGTAAAAAATGTGAAAAGATACTGTAGTCTCTTATCAAAGAAAAGCCAACTTCAAGTGGTCAATGGCTAAAAGGTAACCCATGAAACATAGGGGATACGAGATATTACAGCAATGCATGAGGTATAATATTTGGTATCCTCATTGTAAACGCTGTTGGAAGCAAAAGGAAGGGTGCTCTTTGCCATAGAAATACTAGGCTCATCCATCGAACATAAGACCATGTCAAATTGAACACTGGTAAGTTCTAACCCCAGAGACACAGGGGATACCAGATATAATATTTGGTATAGGCCATTGTATATGATATTCCCTAAGAGAACCGGACATAGAACCTTGTGGAATGATGTACAAAATTTGAAAATATACAGTTGTCTGCTACCATATAAAAGGCAACTTCAAGTGGTTAATGGGTAACAAATGAAACACAGGGGATAAAAGATATCACAGCAATGTGTGAGTCATAATATTTGGAATCCCCATTGTAAAAGATGTTGGAAAGCGAAAGGAATGGTGCTATTTGGCATAGAAATACTGTGCTTACCCATAGCACATAAGACCATGTCAAATTGAATACTGGCAAGTTCTAACCCCAGATACACAAGGGATACCAAATATGATAGCTGGTGTAGGCTATTGTATATGGTATCCCCATAGAGAACCTGACCTACAATCTTGTGGAATAACGTAAAAAATTTGAAAAGATACTGTAGTCTCTTATCGAAGAAAAGATAACTATAAGTGGTCAATGGCTAAAAGGTAACCCATGAAACATAGCGATGCGAGATATTACAGCAATGCATGAGGCATGATACTTGGTATCCCCATTGTAAACGATGTTGGAAGCCAAAGGAAGGGTGCTTTTTGCCATAGAAATACTGGGCTCATCCATTGAACATGGATACCCCCAGAAACACAGGGGATACCAGATATAATAGCTGGTATAGGCCATTGTATTTGGTATTCCCTAAGAGAACCGGACATAAAACCTTGTGGAATGATGTAAAAAATGTGAAAATATACAGTTGTCTGCTATCAAGTAAAACACTTCAAGTGGTCAATGGCTAAAGGGTAACCCATGAAACATAAGGGACATGACATTTGACAGTAATGCGTGAGCCATAATATTTGGTATCCCCATTGTAAACAACATTGGAAAGCAAAAGTAAGGGTGCTATTTGGCATATAAATACTGTGCTCACCTGTTTAGCATAAGACCATGCCAAATGAAATCCTGGTAAGTTCTCACCCAAGAAACACAGGGGATACCAAATATAGCCGGTATAGGTCATTATATATGGTATCCCCTAAGAGAACCGGACATACGATCTTGTGGATTGATGTAAAAAACGTGAAAATATACATATGTGTGCTATCATATAAAAGGCAACTTCAAGTGGTCAATGGCTAATCGATAACAAATGAAATGCAGGGGATACAAGATATTACAGCAATACCTGAGTCATAATATTTGGTATCCCCATCGCTAACGATGTTGAAAAGCAAAAGGAATGGTGCTATTTGGCATGGAAATACCGTGCTCACTCATAGCACATAAGATCATGTCAAATTGAATACTGGTACGTTCTAACCCCAGAAACACAGGGGATACCAAATATTATACCCAGTACAGGCCATTATATATGATATCCCCATAGAGTACTTGACGTACAATCTTGTGGAATACCATAAAAAATGTGAAAAGATACTGTAGTCTCTTATCAAAGAAAAGACAACTTCAAGTGGTCAATGGCTAAAGGGTAACCAATCAAACTTAGGGGATACAAGATATTACAGCAATGCATGAGCCATTATATTTGGTATCCCCTTTGACAACGATGTTCGAAAGCAGAAGGAACGGTGCTCTTTGCCATAGAAATACTGGGCTCATCCATTGAACATAAGACCACGTTAAAATGAATACTGGTAGGTTCTAACCCCAGAAACACAAGGGATACCAGCTATAATAGCTGATATAGGCCATTATACTTGCTATCCCCTAAGTGAACCGGATGTAAAATCTGGGGGAAAGATGTAAAAAATCTGAAAAGATGCTGTAATCTGTTATCAAAGAAAAGACAACTTAAAGTGGTCAATGGCTAAAGAGTAACCCATGTAACGTAGGAGACAGGAGATATTACAGCAATGCGTGAGCCATAATATTTTGTATCCCCATAGTAAACAATATTGGAACTAAGCATGGGCGAATTTTGCGGATCTCGCGTTCGCGGATTTTGCAGATTTGCGAACTCGCAATCCGCAAAATCTGCGAATTCTCGCGAATTTGCGGATTTTTTTTTAATGTTCGCACAGGTTTCTGCAAGTTCGCGAGGGTTTTGTACAATTTCGCAAATTGCGAAATTGTACAAAACGCGTGCGAACTTGCAGCAACCCGTGCGAACACAATAATATGAAGAGAAAGAAGCTCCTGGTCACAGGAACAGCACGGGGATTGCGCTCATGAAAGTCAAGGATGCAAAGGCCTCTACCCAGCATCACAGCTGACTTTCCACGGTAGATTTGGGAAGAGGCACACCTGTCCAGCCTCGAAGACGCTCATGATTGTTTTTGGGCTAATGAATGAGTCACTGAATTTGAGCATCAACTAGTTCGAGCGCCCATGTGTGTGTTACTATGCAATCGCCCCGAAGGGCGCAGGGGTCCCTTGAATGAGCTGTCCATCATAGTGGGTGAATGGCGGGAAGACGGTGCAAACCGCGAGTGTGTGCGCGGGGCCAAACGTGCGGGGCTTCCATGCGAGTTCACATGCCTCTTGTGTGCATAAAAGGTCAGAGAAAGATCAGTTCAGCCTGGCCTGTTGTAACTATTTTAGGATGGCGCCGGCAAGCTGCCAGCGCCATCCTAAAATAGTTACTAAGTTAGCTTCAACAGGAAGCTCTAATAGATAAAATCGAGCACCTGCTTTATTTTATCTATTAGAGCTTCCTGTTGAAGCTAACTTAGTAACTATTTTAGGATGGCGCTGGCAGCTTGCCGGCGCCATCCTAAAATAGTTACAAAAGGCCAGGCTGCAAGTTTTGAACTTTTGCCCCCGGAAAAATCCGCCGCTCGCGGATTTGCGGATTTTCGGTAAATTTGCGGGAGTTCGCGGATTGTGAATTTACCGAAAATCCGCAAAATCCGCGTGCGGAACGGATTTTCCGCCCATGCTTAATTGGAACGCAAAAGGAAGGCCGCTATTTGGCATACAAGTACTGTGCTAACCCATGCAACAAAAGACTATGTCAAACTAAATCCTGGTAAGGTCTAACCTAAGAAACACAGGGAATACCAAATAATAAAGCCAGTATTGGCCATTATATTTGGTACCCCCTAAGGGAACCGGACATACAATCTTGTGGAATGATGAAAAAATTTGAAAGGTTACTGTAGTCTGCTATCAAGTAAAAGGCAACTTCAAGTTGTCAATGGCTAAAGGGTAACCCATGAAAGGTAGGGGATACAAGATATTACAGCAATGCGTCAGCCATAATATTTAGTATCCCCCATGGGAACCGGATATAAAATCTTGTGGAATTATGTCAAACATCTGAAAAGATACTGTAGCCTGCTATCAAATAAAAGAAAACTTCAAGTGGTCAAAGGCTAAAGAGTAACTCATTAAACCTAGGGGATACCAGATATTATAGCAATGCGTGAGCCATAATATTTGGTATCCCGATAGTGAACGGTGTTGGAAAGCAAAAGGAAGGTCGTTATTTGGCAAGGAAATACTGTGCTCACCCATCCAACATAAGACCATATCATTTTGAATACTGATAAGTTCTAACACCAAAAACACAGGGGATACCAAACATTATAGCCGGTAAAGGCTATTATATATGGTATCCCCTAAGGGAACCAGATGCAAATCTTGTGGGATTCATGTAAGAAATCCGAAAAGATACTGTGATCTGCTATACAATAAAAGGCAACTTCAACAAGTGAACGGCTAAAGGGTAGACAATAAAACATAGTGGATACGAGATATTACAGCAATGAGTGAGCCATAATATTTGGTATCCCCATTGTAAACGATGTTGGAAAGCAAAAGGAAGGCCACTTTTTGGCACAGAAGTACTGTGCTCACCCATCCAAAATAGGAATATGTCAAATTGAATCCTGGTACGTTCTAACCCAAGAAACACAGGGGTTACCATATATTGTAGGTTGCATGGGCCATTATATATGGTATCCCCCAAGGGAACCTGACGTACAATCTTGTGGAATGATGTCAAAAATGTCAAAAGATACTGTAGTCCTCTATCAAATAAAAGGCAACTGCAAGTGGTCAATGGGTAAAGGGTAACCCATGAAACGTAGGGGATACAAGATATTACAGCAATGCGTGAGCCATAATATTTAGTATCCCCATAGTAAACAATGTTGGAACGCAAAAGGGAGGGTGCTATTTGACATATAAATACTGTGCTCACCCATCCAACATAAGACCATGTCAAATTGAATACTGGTATGTTCTAATCCAAGAAACACAAGGGATACCAAATATAATTGCCGGTATAGGCCATAATCTGTGATATTACCTAAGGGAACCAAACGCACAATCTTGTGGAATGATGTACAAAATGTGAAAATATACTGTAGTCTGCTATCAAACAGAAGACAATTTTAAGTGGTCAATGGCTAAAGTGTAACCCATAAAACATAGGTGATACTAGATATTACAGCAATACATGATTCATAATATTTGGTATCCCCATGCTAAACGATGTTGGAAAGCAAAAGGAAGGGTGCTATTTGGCATAGATATACTGCGCTCACCCACTAACGGTACAGATGCAAAATCTTGTGGAATGATGAACAAAATGTGAAAAGATACTGTAGTCTGCTATCAAATAAAAGGCAAATTCAATTGGTCAATGG
Organism: Lissotriton vulgaris; assembly: GCF_964263255.1. NCBI lineage: Eukaryota > Metazoa > Chordata > Amphibia > Caudata > Salamandridae > Lissotriton > Lissotriton vulgaris. The sequence goes on along the minus strand of NW_028250615.1, from coordinate 107,491 downwards.
CTTAAGGTTAACCGACGAAACATAGGGGATACGAGATATTACGTCAAAGCATGAGCCATAATATTTGGAATCCCTTAGAAAATAATGTTGTAAAGCAAAAGCAAGGGTGCTATTTGGTATAGAAATACTGTGCTCCTCCATCCAACATAAGTCGATGTCAAATTGAATCCTTGTAACTTCTAACTCGAGAAAATCTGGGAATACCAAATAATATAGGCTCTATATGCTATTATATTTGGTGTCCTCTAAGGGTACCGGATGCAAAATCTTGTGGAATTATGTGCAAAATGTGAAAAGATACTGTAGTCTGCTATAAAAAAAGGCAATTTCAACTATTCAATGGCTCAAGGGTAACCCATGAAACATCGGGGATACGAGATATTACAGCAATGCTTGAGCCATAATATTTGGTATCCCCATAGTAAATGGTGTTGGAAAGCAAAAGGAAGGGTGCTCCTTGGTTTCAGTACACTGTGCTCCCCCATCCAACAAAAGGCGAATTCAAATTTAATCCTGATAACTTCCAACACGAGAAACACTGGGGATACCAAATTTTATAGGTGGTATAGGCTATTATATTTGGTATCACCTAAGTGTACCGGATGCAAAATCTTGTGGAATGATGTACAAAATGTGAAAAGATAATGTAGTCTACTATCAAACAAAAGGCAATTTTAACTATTCAATGGGCTCAAGGGTAACCCATGAAACATCGGGGATACAAGATATTACAGCAATGCTTGAGCCATAATATTTGGTATCCCCATAGTAAACGATGATGGAAAGCAAAAGGAAGGGTTATATTCAGCATAGAAGTACTCTACTCACCCATCCAACATAAGCCCATCTCAATTTGAACACTGGTAAGTTCTAACCCCAGAATCACAAGGGATACCAGATATTATAGCCGGTATAGGCCAATATATTTGGTCTCCCCTATCGGAACCGGACGTACATTCCTGTGGAATATTGTAAAACATTTGAATATTACTGTAATCTGCTATCAAGTAAAAGGCGACTTCAGGGGGTCAATGGCGTAAGGGTAACCCATGAAACATAGGGGATACAAGATATTACAGCAATGAGCCATAATATTTAGTGTCCCCTAAGGTAACCGGACGTACAATCTTGTGGAATGATGTACAAAATGTGAAAAGTTACTGTAGTTTGCTATCAAATTAAAGACAACTTCAAGAAGCCAATGGCTAAAGTGTGACCCACGAATCGTAGGGGATATGAAATATTACAGCAATGCAAGAGCCACAATATTTGGTATCCCCATACTAAACGATGTTGGAACGCAATAGGAAGGCCACTATTTGGCACAGAAGTATTGTGCTGACCAATCCAACAAAAGACTATGTCAAATGGAATCCTGGTAAGTTCTAACCTAAGAAACACAGGGTATACCAAATATTATAGGCGGTATGGGCCATTATATATGGTATCCCCTAAGGGAACCGGTCGTACAATCTTGTGGAATGATGCTGTAGTCTGCTATCAAATAAAAGTGAACTTCAAGTGGCCAATGGCTAAAGGGTAACCCCTAAAACCCAGGGGATACAAGATATTACAGCAATGCATGAGCCATAATATTTAGTATCCCCTAAGGGAACCGGATGTAAAATCTTGTGGATTTATGTAAAACATCTGAAAAGATACTGTAGACTGCTAGCAAATAAAAGACAAATTCAGGTGGTCAACGGCTAAAGTGTAACCCATGTAACAAAGGGGATACAAGATATTACAGCAATGCATGAGCCATAATGTTTGTTATTCCCATATTAAATGATGTTGGAAAGCAAAAGGAAGGGTGCTTTTTGCCATAGAAATACTGTGCTCACCCACCCAACATAAGGCCATGTCAAATTGAATCCTGGTGAGTTCTAAGCGCAGAAACACAGGGGATACCAAATATTATAGCTTATATATGGTATCCCTTGAAGGAACTGGTTGTAAAATCTTGTGGAATGATGTATAAAATGGTAAAAGCAGCTGTAGTCTGCTACCAAATAAATGTCAACCTCAACTGGTCAATAGCTGAACGGTAGCCTATTAAATGTACAGGGATACAAGATATTACTGCAATACGTGAGCCATAATATTTGGTATTCCCTTAGTAATCAATGTTGGAAAGTTAAAGGAAGGGTGGTATTAGGCATAGAAAGACTGTGCTCAGCAATCCAACATAAGACCATGTCAAATTGAATCCTGATAAGTTCTAACTCGGGAAACTCAGGGGATACCAAATATTACAGCTGGTAAAGCCCATTATATATGGTATCCCCTAAAGGAACCAGATGTAAAATGCTGTGGAATGATGTATAAAATGGTCAAAGTCTGCTATCAAATAAATGGCAACCTCGACTGGTCAATGGCTTAATGATAGCCCATGAAATGAAGGAGATACAAGATATTGCAGCAGTACGTTTGTCATAATATTGGGTATACCCCCATAGTAACCAATGTTGGAAAGCAAAAGGAAGGGTGCAATTTGGCATAGAAATATTGTGCTCACCCATTCAACATAAGACCATGTCAAAATGTATCTTGGTACATTCTAACCCGAGAAACACAGGGGATACCAAATATTATAGGCGGTAAAGACCTTTGTATTTGGTATCCCCTAAGTGAACCAGTTATAACATCTTGTGGAATAATGTAAAAAATGTGAAAAGCTAATGTAGTCTGCTAACAAATAAAAGGCAATTTCAACTAGTCAATGGCTAATGTGTAACCCATGAAACATCGGGGATACAAGATACTACAGCAATACGTGAACCATAATATTTGGTATTCCCACAGTAATTGAGGTTGGAAAGCAAAAGAAATGATGATATTTGGTATAGAAATACTGTGCTCCCCCATGCAACATAAGGTGATGTCAAATTGAATCCTGGTAACTTCTAAGCCGAGAGACGCTGAGGATACCAAATATTGTAGCCGGTAAAGTTAATTATATTTAGTATAAGGGAACTGGATGCAAAATCTTGTGGAATGATGTACAAAATGTGAAAAGATACTGTAGTCTGCTATCCAAGAAAAGGTCATTTCAACTGCTAAATGGCTAAAGGGTAACCCATGAAACGTTCATTATACAAGATATTACAGCAATGTATAAGCCATAATATTTGGTACCCCCATAGTAAATGATGTTGAAAAGCAAAAGGAAGGGTGATATTTGGTATAGAAATACTTTGCTCTCCCATCCAACTTAAGGTGATGTCACATTGAATCCTGATAACTTCTACCCGAGAAACACTGGGAATATCAAATATTGTAGGCTGTATAGGCTTTTATATTTGGTATCCCCCGATGCAATGTCGAATGATGTACAAAATGTGAAAAGCTAATGTAGTGTGCTAACAAATATAATGCTATTACAACTGGTTAATGTCTAAAGGGCATCCCAGGAAACGTAGGGGATACGAGATAGTACTGCAGTACGTGGGCCATAATGTTGGGTATCCCCATAGTAACCAATGTTGGAAAACAAAAGGAAACAAAAGGAAAGGTACTATTTGGCATAGACATATTGTCCGCACCCGTCCAACATAGGACCATGTCAAATTGTATCCTGGTACATTCTAACCCGAGAAACACTGGGGATAACAAATATTATAGGCGGCCATTGTATTTGGTATCCCCGAAGTAAACCAGTTATAAAGTGTGGTGGAATGATGTAAAAAATGTGAAAAGCTAATGTGGTCTGCTAACAAATAAAATGCAACTTCAACTGGTGAATGTCTAAAGGGTAGCCCAGGAGATTTAGGGGATACAAGATATTACAGCAATACGTGATCCATAATATTTGGTATCCCCATAGTAAATGATGTTGGAAAGCAAAATAAAGGATGGTATTTTTCATAGAAATACTGTGCTCACCCATCTAACATAAGACCATTCAAAATCGAATCCTGGCAAGTTCTAACCCAAGAAACACTGGAGATACCAATTATTTTAGCGGGTAAAGTCCATTATATTTGGTATCCCCTAAGAGAACCGGATGTAAAATCTTGTGGAAAGATGTCAAACGTCTGAAAAGATGCTGTAGTATGCTTTCAAATAAAAGGCAACTTCAAGTGTCTAACGGTTAATGGGTAACTCTTGAAAGGTTCGGGATACGAGATAGTGGGGCAATGAGCCGTAATATTTTGCATCCCATTGTAAAGGATGTTGGAAATGAAAAGGAAGCGTACTATTTGGCAAAGAAATACTGTGCTCACCCATCTAACATTAGACCATGCCAAATCAAATACTGACAAGTTCTAACCCAAAAAACATAGGAGATACCAGATATTATAGCTGGTATAGGCCATTATATATGGTAGTCTCACAGTGAACTATATGTAAAATCTTGTGGAATGATGTAAAACATGTGAAAATATACTATTGTCCGCTATCATATCAAAGGCAATTTCTAGTGGTCAATGGCTAATGGATAACAAATGAAACGCAGGGGATGCAAGATATTACAGCAATGCCTGAGCCATAATATTTGGTATCCCCTTTGTAAAAGATGTTGGAAAGCAAAAGGAATGGTGCTATTTGGCATAGAAATACTGTGCTCACCCATAGCACATAAGACCATGTCAAATTGAATACTGGCAAGTTCTAACCCCAGAAACACAAGGGATACCAAATATTATAGCTGGAATAGGCCATTATATATGGTATCCCCATAGAGAACCTGACCTACAATCTTGTTGAATAATGTAAAAAAATGTGAAAAGATTCTTTAGACTCTTATCAAAGATAAGACAACTTTATGTGGTCAAAGGCTAAAGGGAACCAATGAAATGTAGAGGATACGAGATATTACAGCAATGCGTGAGCCATAATATTTGGTATCCCCTTTGTAAAAGATGTTGGAAAGTAAAAGGAATGGTGTTCTTTGCCGTAGAAATACTGGGCTCATCCATCCAACATAAGACCATGTCAAATTGAATACTGGTAACTTCTAACCCCAGAAACACTATGGATACCAAATATAATGACAGGTATAAGCTATTATATTTGGTATCCCCTAAGCGAACCGAACATAAATTCTTGTGGAAAGATTAAAAAAGTCTGAAAATATACTGTTGTCTGCTTTCAAATGAAAGGCAACTTCAAGTCTCCAATGGTTAATGGGTAACGCATGAAAAGTAGGCGATAGAGGTATTGCAGCAATGCGTGAGCCATAATATTTGGTATCCCCATTGTAAACAATGTTGAAAATCAAAAGGAAGGGTACTGTTTGGCATAGAAATACCGTGATCACCCATCTAACATAAGACCATGCTAAATCGAGTCCTAGCAAGTTCTAACCCAAGAAACACAGGGGATACCAGATATTATAGCTGGTATAGGCCTTTATAAATGGTATACCCAAAGGGAACAGGATGTAAAAACTTGTGGAATGATGTTAAAAATTTGAAAAGATACTATAGTCTGCTATCAAAGAAAAGAAAATTTCAAGTGGTCAATGGCTAAAAGGTATCCCATGAAACTTCGGAGACACAACATATTGCAGCAATGTGTGAGCCATAATATTTGTTATCCCCATTGAAAAGGACATTGGAAAGCAAATGGAAGGGTGCTATTTCCCTTAGAAATACTGGGCTCATCCATCCAACATAAGATCATGTCAATTTGAATACTGCTAATCTCAAACCCTAGAAACAAAGGGGATACCAGATATAATAACCAGTATAAGACAATATATTTGGTATCCCCTAAGGTAACCGGTTGAAAAATCTTGTGGAATGACGTAAAAAATCTGAACAGATACTGTACTCTGCTATCAAATAAAAGGCAACTTCAAGTGGTCAATGGCTAAAGAGTAACCGATTAAACGTAGGGAATACGAGATATTACAGCAACGTGTGAGCCATATTTGGTATCCCATTGAAAACGACATTGGAAAGCAAAAGGAAGGGTGCTATTTGGCATACATATACTGTGCTCACCCGTCTAACATAAGACCATACCAAATCTAATCCTGGTAAATTCTAACATAAGAAACACATGGGATACCAAATAATATAGCCTTTATAGGCCGTTATAGATGGTATCCCCTAAGAGAACCAGACGTACACTCTTGTGGAATTATGAAAAACATTTGAAAATATACTGTAGTCTGCTATCATATAAAAGGCAACTTCAAGTGGTCAATGGCTAATGGGTAACACATGAAATGTAGGGGACACTAGAAATTACAGCAATGTGTGAGCCATAATATTTGGTATACCCATTGTAAAATATGTTGGAAAGCAAAAGGAATGGTGCTATTTGCCATACAAATAATATGCTCACCCATAGCACATAAGACAATGTCAAATTGAATACTGGTACGTTCGAACCCTAGACACACAGGGGATACCAAATATTATAGCCGGTATAGGCCATTATATGTAGTATCCCCATTGTAAAAGATGTTGGAAAGCAGAAGGAAGGGTGGCATTTTTCATAGAAATACTGTGCTCACCCATCTAACATAAGACCATGCCAAATCGAATCCTGGCAAGTTCTAACCCAAGAAACATAGGGGATACCAAATATTATAGCTGGTATAGGCCATGATATATGGTATTCCCAAAGTGAACCGAATGTAAAATCGTGTGGAATGGTGTAAAAAAGGTGAAAATATACTGTTGTCTCTTATCAAAGAAAAGACAACTTTAAAATGTCAATGGCTAAAGGGTAACCATTGAAACTTAGGGGAGACAAGTTATTACAGCAATGCCTGATTCATAATATTTGATATCCCCATTGTACAAGATGTTGGAAAGCAAAGGGAATGGTGCTATTTGGCATAGAAATACCGTGCTCACCTGTAGCACATAAGACAATGTCAAATTGAATACTGCAAGTTCTAACCCCTGAAACACAGGGGATACCAAATATTATAGCCAGTATAGGTCATTATATAAGGTGTACCCGTTGACAACCTGACGTACAATCTTGTGGAATAATGTACAAAATGTGAAAAGATACCATAGTCTCTTATCAAAGAAAAGACAACTTTGAGTGGTCAATGGCTAAAGGGTAACCAATAAAACGGAGGGGGTACAAGATATTACTGCAATGCGTGAGCCATAATAGTGTACAGTCAAAATATCGAGTTTTTTATATCGATTAACTTTAATATAGATTCAAAAATATAGAATGGAGACAATATCGACTGGACAGAATATAGACTACAAAAATATCGACTTAATAGCAATAATATCGATTCCAAAATATAGAATGGACAAAATATCGAATGGACAGAATATAGACAACAAAAATATTGAATTAGAGGTAAGTTAATATACAGTTTTTTAAGTGTTTTTTATGTTACTATATGTGTGAAAAGTGTATGTTAATTTATAATTTATTTTAAATAATTAATTTTATGATATTTTATTTTTGCGTAATATAAATCCGTAGCGGGTTGTGGGTTTATAGGGGAATAGGGTGGGAAGTAATTTAATTATAATTAAATAAATAAGTTAATTTATTTATTGGTATTTATTTTGAATTAATTGTTAATTATTTATTAATTGGTAATTAATTAAAATTAAATTGGTAAATAATTTTAATTAATTGGTTAATTGATAATTATGTTAAATATATTAATTTATTTTCTGTTGCTGGTTGTGAGTTTAAAGGGGAATAGGGTGAGAAGTAATTTAAATAAAATTAATTAAATATGTTAATTTATTTATTGGTAATAATTTTGATTTAATTTTTAATTAATTATTAATTGGTAAATATTTAAAATGAAATTGGTAATTAATTTTATTTAATTGATTCATGGGTAATTAATTAAAATAAAATTGGAAATTCATTGTTAATTAATTAATAATTGGTAAGTAATTAAAATATAATTGGTAATTATTTTAATGAATTGATTAAATGTTAATAATGTTAATTATATTAATTTCTTTTTAGTAGTGGGTTGTGGGTGTTTAGGCGAATAGGGTGGGAAGTAATTTAATTATAAATAATTAAATTCTGTTATTTATTTATTGCTTATTTTTGTTGAAATAAATTAATTTATTATAAATAACTAATCATTATTTTTTTATTTTTTTATTGGTATTCATATTTAATTAATTTTCATTCATTTATGAAGTATTTATGTTCCCTACTGTTGCACTCTCAGGAGTGGGAATAGTAATGTTTACCCCTACACTATCCAACGCTTTCCCTACTGTTGCACTCATTGGAGTGGGTATAGTAATTTTTACCCCTACGCTATCCAATGCTTTCCCTACTGTTGCACTCTCTGGAGTGGGAATAGTAATTTTAACCCCTACGCTATCCAGTGCTTTCCCTACTGTTGCACTCACTGGAGTAGGAATAGTAATTTTTACCCCTTCGCTATTTAACCCTTTCTCTACTGTTGCACTCCCTGGAGTGGGAATAGTAATTTTAACCCCTACGCTATCCAATGCTTTCCCTACAGTTGCACTCATTGGAGTGGGAATATTAATTTTTATCCCTACGCTATCCAATGCTTTCCCTACTGTTGCACTCTCTGGAGTGGGAATAGTAATTTTAACCCATACGCTATCCAGCGCTTTCCCTACTGTTGCACTCACTGGAGTGGGAATAGTAATTTTCACCCCTACGCTATCCAACCCTTTTCCCTACTGTTGCACTCTCTGGAGTGGGAATAGTAATTTTAACTTCTACGCTATCCAACGTTTTCCCTACTGTTGCACTCACTGGAGTGGAAATAGTAATATTTACCCTCCCGCTATCCAACGCTTTCCCTACTGTTGCACTCTCTGGAGTGGGAATAGTAATTTTTACCCTCCCGATATCCAACATTTTCCCTACTGTTGCACTCACTGGAGTGGGAATAGTATTTTTTATGCCTACGCTATCCAATGCTTTCCCTACTGTTGCACTCTGTGGAGTGGGAATAGTAATTGTTATCCCTACGCTATCCAGCGCTTTCCCTACTGTTGCACTCTCTGGAGTGGGAATAGTAATGTTAACCTCTACGCTATCCACTTCTTTCCCTACTGTTGCACTCACTGGAGTGGGAATATTAATTTTTACCCTGCCGCTATCCAACGCTTTCCCCACTGTTGCACTCTCTGGAGTGGGAATAGTAATTTTTACCCCTACGCTATCCAATGCTTTCCATACTGTTGCACTCTCTGGAGTGGGAATAGTAATTCTTACCCTCCCGCTATCCAACTCTTTCCCTACAGTTGCACTCACTGGAGTGGTAATAGTAATGTTTACTACTACGCTACCCAATGTTTTTTCTACTGTTGCACTCACTGGAGTGGTAATATTAAATTCAAACCTCTCGCTCGCTATCCTATGGTAAATATATTGTATATTTTAATATTAATACTATGTATATATATATATATATATATATATATATATATATATATATATATTTTTATTATAGTAAATATTTATTGGTTTTCATGTCATTCAAGTATTTTAAGTATTTTTAAGTTAGTTATATTTATTATTTCATTAATTTTAAATTACTTTTAACTATTTTAAAAAGTCGATATTTTGACTAACTATATTTTTTACATCGATATTTTTGATTCAATATTTTTGTACTTACCTGTTTGGAGATAGGAAGTCGATATTTTGGCATTCTATATTTTTTACTCAATATTTTTGTATATCGATATTTTTGACATCGATATTATGTCAGTGATCCGCCATAATATTTGGTATCCCCATTATAAACGATGTTGGAAAGCAAAAGGAAGATCACTATTTGGCATAGAAATACTCTGCTCACCCATCAAAGATAAGACCATGCCAAATAGAATCCTGGCAAGTTCTAACCCAAAAAATGAGTCTCTGGAACCCAAGACACATAGGGGATACCAGATATTATAGCTAGTATAGGCCATTATATATGTTATCCCCAAAGGAAACTGGATGTAAAATCTTGTGGAGTGATGTACAAAAATGTGAAAAGATAGTATAGTCTGCTATCACATAAAAGGCTACTTCAAGTTGGCAATGGCTAATAGGTAACAAATGAAATGCAGGGGATACAAGATATTACAGCAATGCCTCAGCCATAATATTTAGTATCCCATTGTAAAAGATGTTGGAAAGCAAACCGAATGGTGCTATTTGGTAAAGAAATAATGTGCTCTCCCCATAGCACAAAAGACCATGTCAAATTGAATACTGGTAAGTTCTAACACCAGAAACACAAGGGATATCAAATATTAAAGCCATTATATGCCATTAAATAGGGTATCCCCATAGAGAACCTGACGTACAATCTTGTGGAATAACGTAAAAAATGTGAAAAGATACTGTAGTCTCTTATCAAGAAAAAGACAGCTTTACGTGGTCAATGATTAAAGGGTAAACAATGACACGTAAGGGATACAAGATATTACAGCAATGTGTGAGCCATAATAGTTGGCATCCCCTTTGTAACAATGTTGGAAAGCAAAAGGAAGGGTGCTGTTTGCCATAGAAATATTGGTCTCATCCATCCAACATAAGACCATGTCAAATTGAATACTGGTAAGTTCTAACCCCAGAAACACAGGGGATCCCAGATATACTAGTCGGGATAAGCCGTTATATTTGGTATCCCCAAAGTGAACCAGACGTAAAATCTTGAGGAAAGATTTTTTAAATCTGAAAGGATGCTGTAGTCTGCTTTAAAATAAAAGGCAACTTCAAGTCTCCAATGGTCAATGGGATACGCATGAAAGGTATGTGATACGAGGTATTGCAGCAAAGCGTGAGCCATAATGTTTGGTATCCCCATAGCAAACAATTTTGGAAAGCAAAAGGAAGGGTACTATTTGGCATAGAAATACGGTGCTCACCCATCTAACATAAGACCATGCCAAATCGAATCATGGCTAGTTCTAACCCAAGAAACACAGGGGATACCAGATATTATAGCTGGTGTAGGCCATTATATATGGTACCTCCAAAGGGAACGGGATGTAAAATCTTGTGGAAAGGTATAATAAATGTGAAAAGATACCACAGTCTGTTATCATATAAAAGGCAACTTCAAATGTATCCCTGGGCGTAGTTTGCATAGTAGCACTACGTGTAGCTATACGAAGTGCACTTCACACTACGCAAGCTAAGCGTAACTATGTGAAATGCGTAGTGCACTGTGTAAAATGCTGTTCGCACTGATGGCACAGTGATGGATGCTTGTCCACACTGTGCAATCATTGCAAACGACATCTTGCACAGTGCAATTGGTCCATTTCTGCCGCTCGAATAGATTTGTACTCGAGCTGCAGATTTCACAACGCGGACTGGTAGTTTCTGATCGCGAGCGGTTGCGAGCATACGTGACCACTCACAATGAGAAACTTGACCACCCCACTTTGAGAATCTCGCCGAGAGGCTTATTTTCCACGCTCGTGATCGGCACCTTGATGTTACTAATCGCGAATGAGGAAAATGTCTCTCCGGGATAATATTTTGCTCGCTCGCAATCGCCAACTTGACGTTGAGGGCCGTGAGCAAGCAAAAAAATGGCTGCTATGCTACGCGTTTTTGCACTGTGCTACGTGCAAAATTTGTGTAGCGTGTAGTTGCGTAAACTACGCAAACCATGCAAGCGTAGCGTAGTCCCACACCCAGGGTTATTCAAGTGGTCAATGGCTAAAGGGTGACCCATGAAAAAAAGGAGAGATGAGATATTTCATCAATGAATGAGCCATAATATTAGATGTCTCTATACTAAGAAATGTTAGAAAACTAAAGGAAGGGTGCCAGTTTTGCAGAGAAACACTGTGCTCACCAAGCCAACATAAGACCATGTCCAAATGAAGGGGGCTTGGCTAGCCAGCCAATATGGCGGACGTCTTTTACTAGAGCTCTGGCACTAATCCCCTAATTATCCTGACATTTACCTGTTAGAGGTCTTTTGGTGTTTCCCACTTGGGGGGACAAGCGCGTGGGCATGGAGGGGAGCCTGCAAGACCCGGAGGCCCTTACCTGGAGAGCGCTGAGGAGGCGGCCGAGGCTAGACTGCTACAGGGTGGACCCTGGGGCCTTGGGTGCGAAACGTGACCGGGGCTCAGCGGTTGCTGGCGAGTCCGGAGGAGGCGCCGCGGCACATCTGCAGCTGCCGGGAATCAACAGAGCACCGCGGTGATGGAGCCGGACACCCCCAGAATAATTGCTCGATCGGAGCTGCGGGCGGGACTGGCTGTACCCGCGGCTCGGGCTGCTGACAAAGCGTGGCCCCGTGTGGTTGGTGGGTGGGCAAGGGTGACGAAACTGCGGCCGGGGCGCCCAGGCCTGGAACTGCTAAGGCCTGCTGTGAGGGCTCGAGCGGAGTGTCGAGGCAGAAAATTATTGTGGCTGCTGGCGCCGGAGTGAGGGCGGACATCTGTGGAGGACTGCGGGCCGACCCGCCTCCCTCCCGGCATAGTGCCCCAGGTGAGATGAGCGGCTCTGGGGTGGATTGAGGACCCGGGAGGACCTGGTGGTGCCCTGTTCTGAGGGGGACAGAGGAGCCTCGCAAGACGTCTCAGAACTGTGGCGGACATTTGGGAACCCAGGAGGCTGCCCATCTTTGGTTCATGTGAGCAGAGCTAAGCAAGGATGCCCCATAGGAGCCTGGGGGGTGCTGGAATTAACGGCGATCTGCAGCCAGGCACCGGTACACTAGAAGGAGGACTGGGCATGACCCCTGCTTTGGCTCGTGGTGGCGGTGTGTCCCTGGCGAGGAGGTGAAGGTCTACGATCCCCCCTGTGGCTGGAAGCGCAGTGAAGTCTGGGAGGGCCACAAAGGCAGGTGGGAGGTGTGGTGCAGCCCGCTGGGGACCCGGCCTGCGGGCTCTGGAAGACCGTGGCAGTCACATTGTGAGGTGCGCTTAGTGTGGAGTGAAGGGGCTCTCCCTTATTGGTGGAACAGTGACCACAGCGCTGCATTGTGTTGGCTGCGACAACTGAGGGGCAGTCTGCGAGTATGAAAAACAGCGCTACTGGTGGGTGGAAGGTGCCTGAAGGCGTTGTGCAGGTCCCGACTGGTGATGCTCCGGCGGTGGTGGCCTGCCATCTTGCGTCCCGTGTGCCATTTTGGGGGCAGAGACTTGCTAGGTGCGGAAAGAGTGGCGGCGGCGCATTCGCTGCGGGGGAGCCACAGCGCGAGGAGAGTAGGCCCTGAGAGGCCAGAGGTGGTTGGGGCACGTGGCGCATCAAGTGTTCCACAATGGCCTGGGCATGCTGAACTACTTCCTGCGGCACGGTAGAACACTTCATCTGGAGTCTTTGTTGTAGTCCTGATGCACGGGGGCAGCGGAGACGAGAGCTCACCCGGTGCAACCGGGGGAAGCTAGACCAACACCTGTGCCGCCTTCAGACTCTGTCCCACTGACCGGGGGTTTAACCCCTGCCAGCGGTGGCACCCACCCTGGGGAGTGTGCAGTCCATCTTCTGTCGATGCAGTTGAAGGAACGGTGTGGCCCGGACACCTAAGTGGAGGATTTGGAACGGGGAGTTGGTGATTTACTGTGCGTGACCAGCTCGGTGAATGCCTACTGCGCAGCAGCTGGTAATGGGCAGGCTCAGCGATAAGTTGCACAATAAACAGCAGGCGGCTGACGGTCTTGGCTCTTCACACGGACATCAGGGTGGTAGCATGGAGCCAGCAGCGGCTAAGATGGACTCTGTACTGGCGGCAGTGGAGTGCACTGGCACTACTCTGGAGCAAACTAAAGTGTCCTTGGAGGCCCGGATTGATAAAGTCACGTCTGACTTTACCCTTCTCCATGCTGACCATCGCAAGCTGTCGGAGTCAGTCACCGTGCAGAGTCAGTCGCTCCAGAAACTACAACCTGTGGTGCAAAATCACGCTTCAGCGCTCCAAGATATAATCAACAGGGTTCATATGCTGGAAGATAGCAACGAGGACGCGGAAGGGGGCTCTCGGCGCAACAATGTCTGGGTGGTAAACTTCCGGAGGGAGAAGAAGGGAAAGACCCAGAGCAGTTCCCTGAGAACTGGTTCAGTGAGCTTTTGCTCCGGGAGTGCTGTCCCCGCACTTTGTGGTAGAAAGAGCGCATAGAGTGCCAGCGTGGAAGCCTAGGCTGGGAGCTCGGCCTTGCCCGTTCCTCTTCAAACTCCTCAATTATCGAGATCGGGACATGGTGCTCCGCAAAACCAGGAAACTGGGTGATCTCATAGTGGGGAACAGTCATGTGATGATCTTCCCAGATTACACGGCAGCAGTGCAAAGAAGAAGGAGCATGTACATGGCTGTGAAGCGACAACTGAGGGAACTAGAGCTGCCCTATTCCTTGCTGTTCCCCTCTCGCCTCCTTGTGGTCTTGAAGGAGGGTGTCCGCTTTTTTGATGACCCATCGGAAGTCTGGGACTGGCTGGAGGAGACGGGACAATGGAAAGGAGCGAGACCCGCAGGTCCAGAGGAAGGTGGGTGGCAGGAGCAGCGACCAAGGAGACGCAGACGGAGGGTGGCCCGCCGGGGCACGGGCCTTGGCCCAATTGCACCCAGCCCGGAGAAGATGCGGCTGGAACGGCAGGAAGCACTTGAGGCGGTTGTGACCCTGGGAGCAGTGAACAGTGCTATCCGCCTGGATCCCCAGCCACACAGCGACCTGGAAATGAGTGGCTCATTGTCCCCATCCATGGTAATTTCCGAAGACATGAACATGCCAGTGGTGACACCCCAAACGGCTGACCAGCTGATGTGACTGAACAGTGAACTATGGTGGCCATGCAGGGCCCATGTCTCCGAATATTCTACTTTTTGTATCCTTCTAGAAATGTTGATGTGTGCGCTGCTGCAATGTGTTCTATGCCAAGTGCGTTTGCACTGCCATACGATGACATACAGTTAAACATATGCAGCCGTGCCTGCCGGTCCGCGGTTAGAACGCGCTTCGTAGCTGCTGCACTCGCGGGCTCTCCCGCTAATGACCCACACTGGCCCTGTGCGTTTAAACAGCCTGTACTGCACCTCTTGAATGCCCAGGAGGTCGGTGATAGGGGAGCAATACAGCTTGGTTGCTGACAGCACACTCACCCAGACAGCTACTGCGCTGGAATTACATTTTCTAATTGGTGGATCTTCTTGAGGTTTGGACTTATGCCCCCTTGAGGACTTGCCCTTTTAGTTGCACTGTTTGTAATTGTTCTCATGTTTCAATTGCGGCACACTGATACCCCCTTCCCTGATGGTGCCCGTAGGTCCCCCTTCGAGGTGTTCCCCTGGCCCTGTGTGGGTGCGCGCGTCCAGACACATGACACACACTAACAGAATGACCTGGAATATCCGCGGTATGCACACCCCGTCACGCCGTAACTCTGTCTTCTCCTATCTGCATCGGCATGCGGTGGGGATTGCCCTCCTCCAAGAGACCCAAATGACCCAGGTAAAGCTCGACAAACTCCGCAGGCGCTGGAGGGGGCAAATTTATAGCACGTTTTTTTCTGCGCATGTGTGAGGCACACTGGTATGGGTGAAGGCAGGCGTCCCCTTCATTTGCAAAGAAGCAAAGGTGGATCAGGAGGGGAGGTACTCCCTAATGCGGGCGGCTGAATGGTCAGGAAGTCCTCTTAGGATCCCGTTACTCCCCGGACACAGACCAACCCTTCTTCCTAGCGAGCTTGAATCAGGTCCTTCACTCATACGCTGGCCTTCCCTGGCTATTTGGCGGGGACTTCAATATGGTGCTGGACGTGCACCTGGATCACTCTTTCCCTCCCCTCCAAGCTGCAGCGGTGATATCCAATGCGCAAGCGTTCCAGGACTGGCTCTCACACTGGGAGAAACATGACGTATGGCGAGCGCAGCATCCAGTGGACAGGGTATACTCCTATTACTCATCAGTTCACGACTTGCATGTCTGGTTAGATAGGATTGTTGGCACCCTGTCCATGCTCCCACTCCTTGCCAAGTCAGAGTATCTGGGGAGAACACATTCTGATCATAACCCCTTATGGTTCCAGATTAGTTGGGAGGCGGACCCTCCATCTGTACCCACGTGGAGGCTACAGCCTACCGCACTGGAGGATGCAGAGTTCCGCTTCTCGTTGGGCACAGTCATCCTTGCCTACTTTGAGGTCAACGAAGGGACTGCGAGTAATGCCATGTTTGAGTGGGACACACACAAGGTGGCCATCCGAGGGCACTGCATGGTGGCCACTTTGAATATACGCAAAACACTTTCTACTTCCCTGACGCACCTGGAGCCTGAGCTCCTGCAGTACGAGCGGGAGCGTGAGGGGACAGATGAGCACTCACTAACACAGAGCAACTTCCGCGCTAAGCACACGGTTCTTCCGGAGCAACTGAGGTGCCATAACTATGCGGCGCACAGGGCCAAAACGGACGCCAGGGCGGACAGAGCCGGCCGGCTGTTAGCCTGGCTGATACAGAGAGAAGGGCCTGGTGCCCCGATAGCAGATCTTTGCACAGCAGAGGGGGAGATGGTGTACACGCAGCGCGAAATACATCGTGCCCTGACTGGTCTTTACACGCAGCTATAAACGGCACGAGGCACTGTCCCCAGGCACGCACTGGAAGGGTTCCTAGATTCCGATAATATTGCCTGTGACCTCTGAGGAACAAAGGAACACGCTTAGTGCCCCCCTCATGCTGGAGGAAGTGGGGGAAGCGATTCAGGCTATGGCGTCTGGAAAAACTCCTGGGCCGGACGGCCTCCTCGCCGAATACTATAAGGCAAACAGGGAAACCCTTGCGCCCTTACTCCTTCAGCTATATAACACAGAAATAGACGAGGGCTCGTTACCTCCCTCCATGCGGGAAGCATTCCTGGTCTCCTTGAGCAAGCCAGACAGGGATCCCACAGCCTTGGACTCATATAGGCCTTTGGCAATGCTCAACATGCGAAGACTATAAAGTCTTCGCAAATATACTTGTGGAGCGGCTGGCGCCGGTGGTCCCCCACTTAATACAGTCTGATCAAAACGGGTTTGTGCCAGCGAGATCCACGTCCTTGAACCTCAGGAGGTACTTCAGGGTGGCGACCGAGGCAACGCAGGAGTGGCCCAGGGCAGGGTTCCTGATATTAGACCTGGAGAAGGCCTTTGATTGCCTGGAGTGGGGTTACCTGTCCGCTGTACTAACTTGCTATGAGCTTGACATAGAATTAGTGCAGATGATCAATCTCCCCCACAAAAACCCAGTATTCCGGGTGCGGCTAGGCCCCTACATCTCAGAGGTGGTGGTGGTGGGCTGGGCACCCGGCAGCGATGCCCCCTGTCCCCGTCACTGTTTGCGCTGCCTATCGAACCCCTGATGACGGACATGCGGCAGACCCTCGGCGACGGAATTCCTTTGGGCGATGCCACCCATCAGGTATCGCTTTATGCAGATGACCTGTTGGTATTTGTTGGGGATGTGGGATGCATACTGGAACAACTAGCCCCGTTGTTACGTACGTTCGCAGATGTCTCGGGGTTCCAGGTAAATGCGAGCAAATCCACACTTTATGCGTTTTGCAGAGGGGTAGAGGATCCGGGGCATTGCATCGAAGGCCCGAGAGTACAATGGAAGGCTGACATCTTTAAGTACCTGGGGATCCAGATCTACCTCCGGCCGACTGACTTATTTGACGGGAATGTAGGACGGGCGGTTGCATCACTCAGGTTTCAGATATGCATTTGGTCCACGCTCCCGCTGTCGACCACGGGCAGAGTGGCCCTTGCCAAAATGGTCATGCTTCCCCAACTCCTGTACTATTTTGTTAATCTGCCTCTATTTATCCCGTCTTCCTTCTTTTCAACGCTTAATGCAGTCCTATGGGACTTCATCTGGGGTACGTCCCGGCACAGACTGGCAATGGTGAAATTATTCCTGCACACAGATAGGGGGGGACTGGCCACCCCCTGCTTCGAGCATAACTATCTGGCCGCGCAGCTCCAATGGGTCGTCTGCTGGTTGGTAGATAGGGGCAGAGACGATAAAGCCACAGGCATGCCGCTATATTCTCTAGAGCGTGTAACCAAACTCTTCCACCCACTGGCAGCACCTGAGCGACCCACTCCGCTACTGCTGGTGGAGGCGTATAAATGCTTCAGCAGAGCCTTTTTCCTCACACGTAATGTGCTTCCATATGCGCCTGCTATACTCCTGGAGGGTTCCCCTAAGTGGCAAGGGGGTTCTCACACGCTCCATGTTAGAGCAGTGGAGGGAAGCAGACGTCCAGACACTTGGAGACCTTTACAGAGATGGAGCGCTAGTGGCATATGAGACGCTGGTCTTTGGGGACGGGCTCCCCCTCGGGGGGGTTCCTACTACATTGCTCCCTAATAGCGAAGCTGATGGCCAGGTGGGGAGATGTGGGGATGGATCCTGAACAGCACTTAACCATGCAGTACCTCCACATCATGGAAAGGGGCAAACATCTGGTCCTTTGGTTTGCTGCGTCGTTACGGACGCACACAGCGCCCAGTTTGGCCCCTCTCAGAGGTAAATGGGAGCGCGACCTTGGAAGGTCGCTCTCTGACAAGGAGTGGGAGAGAATCCTTAAAAGCCAGGTGTGCATTCCCATAAACGTGTGCTTTCGCCAGATACAACTTTACGTTGTTCATAGAGCCTATCTCACACCAGAGCTAATCAATAAGTATTTCCATCGCTCAGACGCGTCATGCCCCAGGTGCGGTGAGATGGGTGCGTGACTCCTCCACCTCCTGTGGAGTTGCACTGGGCTGGACACTTACAGGAGTGCAATCAGTTAGCTGCTTAGGAAATGCACTGGTCGTGCTATACCTTTTGACTGGCCTGAGTACATTTTACATCATTTTAGGCGCACCCCCAAGGAGTACATGCTTAACACCTTACAGTTGCCGGAAGGGAAAGGCGGTGCGAGCGGTGTAGAGGTTTAGGCGGGCGCCCTTGGGGGGTGGAGCGTACCGTGGGCTGTTCTCCTGTCCTGATAGTTTGTTGGTTACAACCACTGCTCGACTGGGGCACATAGGTTAAAAGTGCAGGTGCAGCTGTGACTGGGGGTGCGTGTGTGCGCGGGGGGTTAGCATGTGACTGTGGTTCTGCCACTGTTGTTTCAGTATTCTTTACTGTTGTAATATAAATATTACTTCTGTATGCAAGTCCAAGTTGGGGGGCCCACCCAAATCTTGCTACTCATACAGGGTCCAGCGCGAGGACAGTCATGGACAATTCTGGAGTTTTGCCTGCTTAGGCACTCCACGATCTAGCCAGCTTCGGGCAATTATCCTCTGCCCCTGAGATAACACAACTGAGTCATTGTGATCCCATCATATAATGTTACTATGTATGTGAATGCTTAATTGACATGCCCAGACAGATGTGCTGCAATTGTTGAAGTATTATGAAACCTAAAATGCCAATAAACAAATTTGAAAAAAATAAAGAATAAGACCATGTCCAAATGAAGCCATAGAATTTTTTATACCCCAAAACCTACGGGATACTAAGTATTATAGTTTGTGTGGGTGATTTTATTTGGTATCCCCAAAGTAAATTTAATGTGAAAGGGTTCATTAAAAATTCCAATTGTAGATAGACCTACTGATAGACCATGCCAAATAAAATTTAAAAAAACGAATTTCAAATGGTCAATGGCTAAAAGGTAACCATTGAATAGTAGCAGATACAAGATACTATAGCAATGTGTACTCCATAATATTTGGTATTCCCAATAAGCAGAGTGAAAGGTACTACGAAGGGTGTGATGTGACAGGTAAATACTCTGCTAAATTAGCCAACAAGTGAATAACTTGTCATATTCTATGCCGGTAAGTGTTAACACTTGGTATGTAGGTGCTACTAAATACAGCCAATATAGGCCATTTTTTGGCACACTGCTAACAGAGCTTATATGGCCGTGTAGTGTTATCTGCTAATTTTGAATTTTTGCAAAATGTCAAATACTCAATCCTATAGTGCAAGGCAAGTGTGTGCTATTACCAGTGGCAACCAGGCTTGTCGCCATCAAATAACACGGCACCATAAGCAAACCGAATAGACGATGCATCCAACACCGAAAACCAGCAAGAGATCTAGACTAATGATTTTTTTCTCATTGATTTTGTTTTTATTTGGAAATGTTTTAAATTCGAATGCACTTCTCTTGGCTCCTTAGGAAGTCATCTAGTACATCTGTGCTTGTAGCAGTGTACAGGTGTACTATTGTACCTGTAGCTATTTTGTGTTTGACTGAGGTTTGCACTACAGGTGCCTGGGAAGTTCTCATTCTCTTCAAGTTGTTGACTAATGCACTGTTAACCCCTTCCATGCGGCCGCGATTCCCCTGGTGTGCTGTAAACAGCACGAACAGGGGCGGGCCGTGACGAACCCCAGCCGTCATCAGCATACGAGCACCGTAGTGCATGACGGCTGGGGTTCGTCATCAGCATGGAAGGGGTTAATGCCCACAAAACGTGTTCAATGTCCTTCTCATTTAGCCACATTACCACTTTGCTTGCTATCATTTTTCAGCTGTACTGTCAAACTTAAAAGAGAAACATTTCCAGTCCCAGAATACAACATGGTGTAATTAGAAAATGAAGACTGCAATCTCACATGACATGCAGCTACTTGATAATCGGGTCACACAAGAAAAAAATATCATTTGCTTACATTTGCTATTTTGGAACAGCCAAATGCTAGTAGGTGGAAACAAATTTATGTAAAATGGTTAGTCCTCATTGGTCAAAATCATGCCTCCATTTCCTTTATTAAGTATTAAAAAATTAGACACTTTTAAATGATTTATTCACATACATGCTGTTTTAAGTTTTTATGTCAAAAGAAAACATACAGAATTGTATACATTTGCTCTGTAGTTCTCGCCTAGGCAGAGCAAGCACTGTGAATTTGAGATCATTTGTTTTCCAAGAGTGGTCTTAGAGCCTGCTCGCTGCTTACCATTTGTTGGCTTTATTGTGACTCTCTTTTGTTTGCTTTTTATTGGCAAGCTTCAGTAGGCTTCCTTTGTTTTTGCATGTTTGTCCTTCCACTCGGGCATGGACACACTACTGGTATCTTTCCACTGATCATGTTTTTTTATACTTACTTTTACTTTGTGTTCAAGCACTGCATTAGAATGTGTCTTGTTCAGCTGGCTCCCTCATGTACTTCTCCCACTTAGGGTCCCTCACTCATCCATGTTGCGTACCCACACTCCCTCCCTCCAGTGTTGTCCATGTTGTTGCTTGCCCTACTCATCCAACTTCCTTTTGTTGTTGCCTGTGTTTTTGCCTGCAACACCCACCTTCCCATCTGCCGTTGTTGCCCATGTTGTAGCTTCCTCTACCCACTCTCATTACTTCCTTCCATTGTTGCCAGTGTTGTTGCTTGCTTGCTCCCACCTTCCCTCCTTCCATTGTTGTCCCCATTATTGATTGCTTCTACCTGCCCACCCTACTTCCATTGTTGCACTTGTTGTTGAGTGCCCTGCACCCTCCCTCCTTCCATTGTGCCAAGGTTGTAGCTTGCAACATCCACCTCCGTCCTCATTCCTTTGTTGCTTGCTTCCACCCACCCAACCTTCTTCCGTTGTTGCAACAGTTATTGTTGCTTTCCCCACCAATTCTCCTTTCATCCATTGTTGCCTGTGTAATTGCTTACAACACCTACCCTCCTTCAGTTGTTGCCTTTGTTGTCGCTTGCCTCCACCTACACTACCTTCTTCTATTGTTCCTTGTGTTGTTGTTTGCAATCCCACCCACCCTCACTCCTTCCGTTTTTCTTGTGTTGTTGCTTTCCCCACTCACCCTCCTCTGTTGTTGCCCATATTGTTCTGTACCTTACCCTCCCTCTTGTTGTTGTCCGTGTTGCTGCCAGTGTTTGCTTCTACCCACTCTCCCACCATGGGTTGTCAATTTGCCTGCTCTGAGCCCATCCCTTCTATCATCCATTGTCTGTGTTGCCCCCCTGACTCACCCACTCACCCAAGTTGCCTCCATAGCTGCTTATGTGCTGCTTATGTATGACATTTCAATGGTTTAAACATACTTATGAGTGACGTTCAATGACCAAATATGTGACACTTAGAGTGACACTTTCTCTTGAGTAAAACCAAGCACTGAAGTGCAAGGAAAGCGAAATGACAGTCTTTTGAGCACTGAAAAGCTTTAAAACAATCTTGAAACAGCTGCTAAGTACCTCAAATGGAAGGTTACTATCACAACCGTCCTCCACTATAAAAATGTGAGAAACTCCTGGACAGGCCACTAATTACCAGGGCAGCTCTTACCCTTGCCGCACTATGGACAAATTATGGCATTACTGTCTCTGAAAAGTGAAGAATTGCGGGGCAATGATGTAATTTAGCTATATAAACACATCTTTTATCACAACTTAGAAACTAGATTTTAAATCTCCATTTCTCATTGTTTTAGAGAACCACAATATGACATACAAATATAATCACCCCAAACGGCACAGTGACAGACAGATCGCTTTGTGTTTCTCTTAATGGTTGCCCTGTCTGCAACTAACCAACTCCCTCTGCTGGCCTTCTGCATGCTGACTCTCATGTTATAGCTGCTCCTGTGTGTGGACTCACACCGTCTGCCTTTTGATACTCAACTAGCGCAGAGATGCTGCTACTTAGTGTGCTGTTGTGTTCTGCTACTCAGTGCTGCTGGTGACGGTGTGGAGTAAGAGTAAGTGGAGACCTTGTGCTCTCTCTCATGAGTGTAGACAGGGAAAAACTCCCTGCGCATTGACAGCCAGCCACACTTGACAGCCACCCCAGATTTTTTAATCATTACTGCGTGGCACATGTCCTTGCCATGACTGGACATAAGCAGATTGCCATCCTGTGCCTTCCCACATGTGGATGCCTATCGAGAGCAGCATGTGTGACATGAGTGACTTGTTGTTTATAGTGTCACCAGGTGGGCCCCATGGGCCCCGTCCACTTGCAGCAATGCCTTTCTCGGGAGCGGCAGGAGGATTTTGAAAAAACATTCTGGTGCCAGTCTTCAGTGTGCTGACACACTAGCACACAAGGTAGTACAAACAAAGCACTGTTAATGAGGCTGGGGGTCTGTAGCAATGCGTGGTCTGAGAGGTGCCAACAGCCCCACTCACTCTATGCCTGCAGGGGAGCACACAACGTGTAGCAACGTAAAAACATAATTTTGTCCATCAGTTGCCGGGTCACTGACCAATCATCCAATCACTCACTTTGTGGAATTTAATTAACTGTCACTGACGGTGGAGTGCAGGAAGCCTCAGTTTTCGAAATACAACAGGGCAAGTTGTCACCCTCTGGATGCACCATCACTCTCAGCCTCAGTTTGAGCAAGGGGCAGTGTACAGCTGAGTAGTCTCAGTGTTATTACTACTCTCCAGGGAGGATGTGATTGTCAGTGGCGGCTCGTTGAGGAAGTGCCGCAGGGTGGTGGAGCAGGGTGTTGGAGGAGAAGGGTGAGGGGTAGTAAACTCCAGCTTAAGGCCGAATGGAGTCCCGCTAAAAATACAATAAATAAAACGATTTTCATTGCACTCGCTGCATTGCATCGCTGCAAAGCACTCCCACGAGGAGCCGTCACTGGTAATTGTCAGAGTCTGTTTAACAGACTTAGCCATGGCATGTCACGTGGCTGAGTACCGGAGGTTCAGATTAATTGTGCACTGCAGTCTGAGCTGGAGACTGCATTATTCTGTGTGATGACAATTTGTGTTCATTATTGTTAGTGAAGAAACTCAACCTTGAAGGCGGCACTGTATAATGAAGGCTCACAGGCAGCACAGTTTGCACAGCACTGCCAGCAGGCAGCCGGCTGATTGCGCTTTTGCAATGGTCTGCTCCTATTCGCAGTTTCCTATGCCCAGCAGTGCCGCTGTGTAAGGAGGTGCTATAAATGCATGATTAAGTATTTTAGTGTGGTGATGAGGAATTCCATGCTAAACTGCATTAGTATAACCCAGGCGAGAAAACAGGGGGGGCGGCGCCCAAACGCCCCCACGGTAAAACCGCCACTGGTATAACCACTGATGCATGATACTTGGTAGAGCTATACCTCCAGCCTGAAAAAATAAAAAGGTGCTTTAATTCCCATCCCCTCCACTGTCCATGTTGCCCCCGTCACCCATTCCTTTCCTCCCTCCTTGCATCCCCTGCTTTCATTTCTACCCCGCCAGCAATTTAAAAAAAGCGTTACAGCTGTGTCATATCTCCTTTTTAGGTAAAGGCTAGAGTGAGCGTGCATGTACTGCCCTGAGAAGCATGATGTATCTACAATATGGGCTTTAACCAAGGCCACTGATTGCCATTTGTTCTTTTTTGTTCCTATCAGAAATGCTGCCTTTTTATTAATGCATTGCTTGTAATTGTCCTCTCTTTGGGTACTTGGTTCACGCCCAGGCGATTTGACTAAATGTTCCTCCTGGTTGTCCATCACAACGAGCGGCTTATTTGCTCTTTCCCTCTTGATCAGCACGGCATGCAGTGTTTTATCTAGTCATCTGTGTGGTGCATCAAACTTCAACTTTAAGCATGGATGCATTCGAACTTTACACTGCATGCTTCAAACAGACAGATATCTTGACCGCTGCATGTTTCTCTGTGTATTTGGCATGATTCTGCTCAAGCGAGCATTATTGCAGTTTAGGTTTCCTTTCTTTTTCACAGACGGCGATTGTAAGCCACGTGAGGGGGGACCTGCCAATGTGGTCTTATGTTTACACCTGGAAGACCAGTGACTGGAAGCATAAAAGACATGTAGAAATGCTACTTGAGAGATTTATTTATTTAAAAGGTTTTATATAGCGCTAGCTGGACCCAAGAGTATCAGAGCACTTTACAGGATAAGTTAAACATCGAGAAGAGA
Source organism: Lissotriton vulgaris (assembly GCF_964263255.1). Taxonomy (NCBI): domain Eukaryota; kingdom Metazoa; phylum Chordata; class Amphibia; order Caudata; family Salamandridae; genus Lissotriton; species Lissotriton vulgaris. The sequence goes on along the minus strand of NW_028250615.1, from coordinate 82,720 downwards.
TCAAACGGAGAGCTATTGTTAACATAAAACAAGGCATTTGAGCTTTCAGAGTGGATAAGGATAACAGAGTTCAAAAAGCATGTACATAGATAGTAGATCAGGAAGATTGAGAAGGGTTGTATAGTTAGTCTGAGGATGGAAGAAAGTGAGAGATTTTAGAAAAAGTTGTGGAAGTGATGGATGAGGTGAGTAAAGGTAGAGCGAGGAGTAAATGGCCAGAGAGGACAATATAATAAAGAACCCCAATATTTGTTGAGGAGAAGCAGCTTGAGTTTTTTTTAAGATGGGGTAAGAAGGGCTACAACGAAGATCTTTGGGAAGAGTATTCCAAATAGAAGGGGCGTTACCAGAGAAGGAGCGAGATGGAGTTGCTTTCTTTTTTAGCTGAGGGGGGATTAGGATAAGAGCGTTAGTGCTCCTCAGAGATCTAGTACAACCAGCTTTTTGTAGTTTGTCCGAAAGGTACAAAGGGGTATTTTGGTGAAGGGCTTTGTGAGTGATGCAGGCAATCTTGTAGGTGGATTTGCCTTCGATTGGAAGCCATTTGAGGTTTTTGAGGACAGGGGAGATGTGATCGTATCGCTTACAGTCAGAGATAAGCCTGGCCGCAAGGTTGAGATCGGATTTGATAGGGGCTAGGTGGACTTTGAGGGTGCCAGCAAGGGTGGCGTTGCCATAATCTATTCTGGAAAGGACGAGTGATTGTACAACTGATTTAAAGTCATCGGCTGGAATGAAGGGTTTAATATTTTTAAGGTGATGTAGAGTGAAGAGAGCACCTTTTGTCAAGTTTTTTATATGAGGGGTGAGATTGAGATTCTGATCGACGCTAATGCAGAGGGATTCGACCAAGTTGGAGATGGTGAGAGAGCAGGTGAGTGCTTTAATGTCCGAGATCCAGTGTTGGATAGGGAGCGAGTTGTTTTTGGGAGAGAATAGGATGATTTCAATTTTTGGGGGATTTAATTTTGAGGTGGTTTTGATGAAACCACATTTGGATCTTAGTCAGGGCATCGTTAAGATGTGAGATGTCATTGTGGGATTTGATCTTGCAATATAGTTGTGTGTCATTGGCATAGAGGTGGTAACTGATTTTAGCTTGTTTAAGAATAAGTGGGAGGGGTTCCATGAAGAGGTTGAAAAGAGTTGGAGAAAAGATAGAGCCTTGTGGGATGCCCAGGGAGACAGGTTGAGGTTTAGCGAGGCAACCGCTGAGTTTAATTTGTTGGGTTCTATTTTGGAAATAAGAGGTGAACCACTTGAGGACATTGCCGTCAAAGCCAAACTGGTCTTTGAGAATCTTGAGTAAGGTGACATGGTTAACAGTATCAAAGGCAGTGGAGAGGTCAAGGAGAATGAGGAGGGAGGATCCGCCTTTGTCCAGGGAGCGATGTATGTCATCAGTAGTTTTGAGCATTGCTGTTTCCATGCTGCATCCCTTTCTAAAACCTGACTGGAAAATGTCAAGGAGGTTGAATGTGTCAATGTGATTGTCCAGCTGTGTCAGGACGCATTTTTCGAGGGCTTTGAATAGGAAAGGAAGGTTGGAGATAGGGCGTAAATTGTTTAAATTATTGGGGTCCGCCGCAGAGTTTTAATTATGGGGTAATTTGGCCTAGATGGAGGGAGGCAGGACCAATACCAGTAGCAAAGGAAGAGTTGATAATATTGGTCCATAGTGGGGCAATGATGTGTTTAAGTTCTTGCACTAAATGAGCAGGGAGGGGATCTCTGGTATGCGAGGATGGTTTAAGCTTGGAGATGTTGTTGAGAGCAACACTTTCTGATATTGGACACAAATCACTCCATGATGCATTGTTTTTTATCTGGGGGTCAATAATGATAGGATCGTACTGGGAGAGAGAGAGGAGTTGTGGGGGGTCAGGTGGCGGGAGGGAAGTGGAAGAAGGTACCAGCGGAATGCTAAGGAGGGGGTGTTGGCTGAGTAGAATGGAGGAGGGATGAAGGATTGATAAATCTTGGTGACTTTATCAGAAAAGAAGCTAGCAATTTTTTCACACCTCTCAGCAGTAGCTAGTACTTTTGGAGGGCATGTGCTGGTTTGGTTTTTGACAATGATAAAAAGTTCTTGCCTTGCTTGCTTGTGAGAATAGACTGCATGTAGAGAAGTGATCCTGTATGTCGATTCAGAGCTGTAAATATTAACGCACATGATGCCTTGTTTCTCTAAGCTATAGTGCGAAGTTGTTGGAAAATGTGTGTTCTGTTATGAAACCACAGCCCACCATGTAAGAAGCATTGTGTAGTTCACCTGAAAGTGCTTAGTAGTGCTCCCTCCCTTTCAAACATTCTCCAATGGAAACAGTGGGTAACAAAGAAAGATAATCAGGGCTGGTCCATGGATTTTTGCTACCTTTGACAAAGTGACATTTTGCGCCACTTCACCCCCTGTACTCTTTGCTAGTTTTATGATAATGCTGATGGTCTTCTGCTCCTCTAGACTTTAGGCAGCAGCCTGCTCTTGCCTTGTTCTTGAAACTGGCTCTGGAAGATGAGACTGTTTTCCCACTGAGCACCAACTCCATAGCATGCCCTCCACTACGGCTGGGATCTGACTGCAGTAGCAGTGATGTGGCGTTTGGCTCAGTCTGTTGTCAGATTTCCCACCTCTTCGTGAATGTGCTTTCTGTTACCATTCTGACTCACCATCTGTTTAATGCACCATTGTCCGATAGACATGTGAGCAAAAAAACATATCTTCTCTGTTTGATTTTGCAAATAGAAGAGGACAGATGGTATCTAAAGCAGATTACCTGCTAGATGTACATGTTGGTCTTATCATCAAATTAGAACCTGATTATTTTTACAGTGCTTACAAGTGTTTACCATTTATAGCGCTGTAAATAACAAGTGTGAAAAGCTACAATGGTTCTGTCGGGAAAGTACAATTGCTTCACAAGTATGAGCTTGATCATCAAACATTCATTTGTGTTTGGAGCATTAATGTATAGCAAAGAAACACAAATAAAAATAGAAATTTGCGTTGCGAACAGAGTATTTACTTTTTGTTCAGTAAAGCAGTATTGATAGGTATTTTTGTTATAAGGCTGTCAACAATTGAATGCAAGATTGTGGTGCCATATAGTATGGCGAAAAAAACGTGCTCAGTGACAAGTTCTAAATTAACTAGCAACTGTGCAAACTGCCAGAGATATTGGTGTCTTAGTTGTTCTGACCATTTTTAACCTACTCTTTCATGAAAATGTGTACATAACTTTGATTCACCAATGTATATATGACACTCACTACACCATTGTCACTGAGCTCGACATTGATGGTTCCAGGTGTCACGGGGAAGCCGCCTGACTCTGCTTCGGTGGTGCATCTATGTGCCGCGTCAGGCTGTTCAGCCCCTGTTTGCCTTTATGGTACTGCCCCTCTTTTGCACTCAAAACTGCAAATGAAGGGTGGTTTAAAAATTCTAAAGAACAGAAATACTTTGTAAGGGTCAAGCGATGGTGTGCAATGTGTGTTCAAACTCGCAGGCGCCCCTCAAATAGACTGTACATTGGTGTCATCGAATCACACATTTAAGCAAATAATTATGAAACCCCCAGGGTTGGATTTTATGTGCAAGGCGTTTAGAAATTTCACACATCATGGTAATCTGTGATATAATAACAGATTCATAGTAATTGCTTAGTGCCGGTGTGGAGGAGTATGGGCAGAATGAGGTGGAAAGGTCAAAGGACCTGTAGTGTTCATGCTCCTTCAAGATAACTAACTATTTTTAAAGGCGCTATTAATGGTTTGGGTAAAGAATGGAAAGGGTGTGGCTATTTCTTTAATATAGTGATGCCCACACTGGACGCAGACAGGTAGGCTATTGTCTGTGTGTCCAGGTCTACAACAAAATTATTCTCATTGAGGTTGTATTATTTTCCAATCTGGAGCCATGGTATTTCATCATTCAGTCCTGTGTCCCATGTACATAGGTGATAGAACCACTGTTGTTTTCTCGTGTGGAGGATCCCCTGGATATCAGGGCCTGTTGTTTTATGACCTCAAGTACCACCCATTTCAGATCTGTGTCCTTGTGATTGTGTTCCAAGCAATGCCATGTCAACTTTGTATCCATTTTATTTGCATCTAATGGTGCTCATGTGTTCGTTGATGGGGGCCTTGATTTTTCTGGTTGTCCTTCCCACGTACATAAGATTGCAGGGGCATGTGAGCAAATAAAAAAATATTCTTGCTGTTACAAATGCAAAAGTTTTTTAATATTCATGAATTGTTCATTTTTATATCCACCATTTTGGTTGTGCTGGTAAATGGGCATGCCACACATCCCCCCCATGCGTAGTGTCCAACTAGTGTTTGGTTGCCCCATAGTGTGGTTTGGTTCAGGTCCTTTGGAGGTGGTGCCTTAGTGTGAACAAGTTCATCACAGATTCCCCTGTTACGTCTGAAAGCAAATAGTTGGGGGGGGGGGGCACTGTTTTTGTTGCCCCATTAAGGATAAGCCAATGTTTATATAACATGTTTAGTACTTTATTCGATTTTGGGGTGTATGTGGTGATGCATACTACTCTTTCATTCATCTTCTTTTCTTGTTGTTCAAGTAGAGCATCTTGGTTATTGTTTTTAGCTCTTTTCCTTGCTCTTCGGATCATATTTCTAGGGTAGGGTTGTTCAATCAACTTCTTCTCCAGAGTCTCGGCCTGTTCCTCATAGGTTTCCATACTAGAGCAATTCCTCCGGATCCTGAGTAATTGACCTACTGGCAAATTTTGTCGCAGTGATTTGGAGTGGAAGCTCCCAAAAAGTAGTATGCTGTTTTTGTGTGTGCTCTTGTTGTGAACTTTAGTCTGGATCCATTCCGCTGTCATGTTTATAGCTAGGTCCAGAAAAACGGCTCCCTCCTTGCTGACTGCATGTGTGAATTTCAGATGTTCATCTCTAGTATTGATCCATCTCACAAAGTCCTCAGCTTCATCTTGGTTGCCGCGCCAAATGACAATATATCATCTCCATACTTTCAATTGTGCTGCAAATGAGTTGCCTTGATGGAAGATGTGGTCCACTTCAAATTGGTGTACATAGAGGCACGCCATGCTCGGAGCAAAAGAGCTTCCCATGGAAGTGCATCTGATCTGATGCTATATTGTGTCTTTATATTCAAAGTAATTTTCCATGAGAGCAAATTCTGCTCACTCCATGATGAAATGTCTGGGTGTCATGAGCTCCCAGTCTCTTTCCAGGAGAATGTGTTCTACCATTCTCAATGTGCGTCTCAGAGGTATGCTGGTGTATAATGCCTTGATGTCTATAGTAATGAAAAGATCTTCAGCTGTGATGATCTCGAGGTCTCCAAGTAGGCACAGGACAACTTTAGTGTCTTAGGCAAGATGTAGACGACTGTACGATAGGTCTCAAAAACCAATCGCAGAATTGTGAAAGAGGTTCAAGAACTGAACCTATTCACAACACTATAGGTCTCCCTGGTGGGGGCATCCTGTTTTTTGTGGATTTTGGGGAGAGTATAGAATCTGAGGGTGCAGGGATTATCGCCCACCGGAAACGCAGCCTCATGTGTGGTTATCCAATCATTCATCAGGCCCTCATCCACCAAGGTTCTGATTCTGTTCACAAGTCTTGGAGTAGGGTAAATCCGGTGGATTTCATAGCTGTTTTCATCTGATAGCAATCTGATGCATTTTTCGTGATCCTTGTTTTTATCCATGATAACGATTGTACCGCCTTTGTCAGCTGGTTTAATGACAAGTGTAGTATTCTCTTTCAGGTCTATGAGTGCCTTCCTCTCACCTTTCTTCAAGTTCTGTTAGACTTTGATGTTCTGAGAGTCGATTGTTTGAATTTCCTTCAGTACTGCCTGCTCGAATGCCAGGTCTGTCACTGTTGATGTACTTACAGTGCCAGTGATATGTTTTGAAAACAGTTTTGTAAAATATTGGTTGTATATAATTTGAAATGTTTTATTTCTCCATTTTCCTCTCCTTTTTCCCATTACTTTTTTTCTATACCTCTGTTAGAAACAGGGTAGCGTGGTGTGGAGCGGGTAGGCTAAATTCGGAGGCATTGTGTAAAGCATCCACGCAGCACACTCACAGACAAGACACTAGGCACACTACAAAAAGAGACCACACCAGGTTAGGTGAAAAAACAGCATATGTATTATGCAGAACACATCATGAGGCAATCACAGTTGTAACACTGTGCCAACTGGCACCAGGTAGCCATTTACAGGGGACTCTTTACACGGCAGGGCCAATCGGCCCGCTGCCAACATCATCACCGGGTACAAAGATAAGTGTAAAACCGTCAGGATTAAATGTGAACCCACCAGTACTTACTGGTAAAATAATTAGGTCAGGAAAATTGCCGTAGCATCATCCACATTAGCTCAGGCAGGAACATGTGAGCATAAATCACATCAGCATGAAACATTAGGCATAAATCAAGTAGGCGTAAACCTGAAGCATAAACCTCGCCAGTTCAGGCATAAAATACAAGCACCATAGGATGGCTTTAGGCCACCTCATAAGCATAAATGCAATATAATCACCTTGGGCAAAACAAGAGAGCCTGGAGACATTAGTCATCGAACTAGCACTGCAACCATTGCAACCCTGAGTGGAAAAAAGCAGGTAACGGTATGGGCCTAAGACATTATCAGTAGGCAGAAATCACTAGGCAGAACATCAACAGCATAGGTCCATGAGGCCTAAGTATATTATGCATAACCTTCGGCACCATGCAATAAGCACTATACAGAGACCTGTGAGCATGGAGGCATTATCATGGGGCAGAGGCACAGCCTGGCTTCAAAAACAAACTGGCCCCAGGTGGCAGATCAGTATTTTGCCGCAACCGTTGCCACTGCCCACTGTCCAGTGGGGCGGTGGTGTAAAATAAAGTCAGTTCTGGGCACATTGGAGTTCTCTCTGTGACTCGGTGGTCACCACAAATGCACAACCGTTGCAGCGGCCCGCAAAGGTAGCGCCGCTGTGTAGCCCCAAAGGAACACTGGCACTACTGTGCAATTGGGAACCCAGATGGTGCCTCTCTCTAGGACTCTGTAGTTCAAGTAATGCCCCCAAATGGTTGCAGCTGCCTACTGTCAAGCGGGGCAACTGAGAAGGCCACCACAACCACTCTGCTGCCCTCAAAGCGGCACAGGGGGGAGGCCGCATCGACAGTGTGCACCGGCACCACCCCTATCAAGCTGGGACTGAGCCCCCACTCACCAGACTCTCTTCTTGTGCTGCTCAAGGTCTCCTCTGCACTGGGGCCCGGCACCGGTAGTGTGCCTTGGTCGACCCTGCCTCCGGATCGTCAATGACTTCACCAGGGCCCCCTCCTGGGCTCGGGACGTCAATCGGGAGACTGCGAGGTTCCGGAAGACGTCTCCTTCCTGTGGGCCCAGCAGGTGGGGTTCCCCTCTACTCACAAGAGACCAGCCAACTTCAGCAGCTTCTCTTCCTGCGGGGGCACGAACCAGTGGAGTGGGCTCCCGCTCCGGTTTCAAAGTAAGCAAAGGCTTGGGGCTCTCACCAGCTCATGGGGGCCCCCGCCTGACTTCCGGGTCACTCCTTCTCCTTCCTGGTGGCCGCGGGCAGGGCGGCGGCCCTCAGTTAATCCCCAGGTCGAGGCAGTGATTCCTGTTCAGTTGGCACCAGCACAGGGTAGGCGCCCGCTTAGTTTTAAATAATTTCAGAGGAACCAAAACCGTGGGGTGGGCTCCCACTCGTTATTAAATATGCTGGAACGCGGCAATGACGCGGGGTAGGCACCCGCTAATTGCAGCTCAGCAAAAGAGTGGCCATAACGCAGGTTAGGCTCCCGCTGTGCTTTTAGACACGCAGCTCCCCCAGGCAGGACTTATAATACGGCACAAACACGGGGTAGGCACCCGCTTTTCTCTTGCACACAGGGGGGGGATCCCCACTGGGGGTCCCCTCGGGGGTCACACAGCAGCGGGGTAGGCTCCCACTGTATTTCTAAAACAAGCAGCTCTCCCTGGCAGCACGCGCTACAGGTCCCCCGCACCTTCTTCCTTAGGATAATTAAATATAGTGCTCAGGCCGCGCTACAGTCCTTCCAGGATCACATAGCGCTCTGGCAGCACAGCGCTGCAGGGGGCAGGCACTCCTCACCTCCAGGGCAGCGAAGACAACGCGCTACCCAGGCGCTAGACAGCAGGTAGAGCACAATCCATGCTGGGGTAAAGCTGTGGCGCTACCCCGGCGCTAGCTCCCATAAAGTAAAGTAGTGCCCCACGCTCCTCACCTCCAAGGCACAGTTGTAGCACTCACAAGGCGCTAGGCCTGGAGCGCAGGCAGGCAATGCTGGGCCAGATCAGCAGTCAGTGGGCACTAATAAGTACAGGACAGCAGCTCTTAGAAGCAGTCATCTCCCATAAAGTGCCATTCCTCCTGACATAGCAGTCTTCAATCCAGCAAAGGCTCTCACTGGCCCTGTGGACAGCAGAGGGGTACAGATGGGCTAAGGGGCCAGCACACAGACTCTTGAAGGGGTACCTCCTGGCAGAGCGTCCCTTCTCGACCAAGTCCACGCTCAGTCTGAGCACAAGGAGGCACAGCCCCCCTATATATACCCTCTCACCCCATCTACCAGAAAGGGCTAGAACCTTCTAGAAGGCTCCTGGCAGTTCCAGTATCAACTGTCACTATGGGGGAGGTGTAGGGCACCCTGTCACTCCGAACAGTAGACCACTAACCCCCCTCAGGCAGGCGGCACAAAGCACACATCAATGGTGTCCATTTTAAAAGTGGTGAAGATAAACCTCTGCACACCATTGCACAGCATGTATTATTTCGCTATATTATGTTGACTATCAGCAGGGGAAATCCTGAACTGTAGATCTGCCCGCCTGCCGAGATTGCTGCTTCGGAGTGCTGCGTCCGGATACAGCCATCGGGCTGTGGACCTCGTCTGCGGCCAGCCCCTCCTACTTGAGCCCGGGAATTCATCTGAGGTCTAGGAACGAGGTCTGCACTGCCAGGGACGCCGCGCGGTACTGCTTGGTGGGCCGGACTACTGCAGCCGCCCCCGCTGCCTGGGAATATCCGCCGCATGTCTGCTGCCCCGCTGCCCTTGGGGCATCATTGGTCCCACGGAGATCGCATTCGGCTGGACGGGTGGTGCTGCTGCTGACGCACTGCCCCGGCTACAGGGAGAAGATCTGCACCAAAATCGGCACGGCTGCCGCTGGCGGGAGGTGAGAGACGCATTTGTCGGCTGCAGTGCTGCTTCTACCCCCCCTGGGGCTCCTTGGGGCGCCTGGACTAGCAAGGGGAGGACGCTCATTGTTCCGCCATTTTGTTGATTTGAATGCCTGAGATAGAGGTTCCCAGTCACCTCGTCAGGCACTGCTATGTTGACACCTATTACTCGTGTGGGGAGGCAGCCTGAGTGTGGATGCTGTGAGAGGGAGAAGGAGGGCTCAGGAAGTTATGCTTGTGCCCCATGTCCAGCACCTGGCTTCTGATTGATTGCCCATTTAGCTGTCCTGCTGTTGGGGAGGAACATACTGCGAAAAGCCTCACTTCATCTGGAATGACCATTTTCACTATAAAGCTACATACCCACGCTATGCAGGATGCTGCTGGGACGGAGTCGTAGAGAAAGTTTTCCTCTCTGTGGCGTGGAAAGGTCAGGCGTCAGCTCCCCCGACTATTCCGGTGCTACCTTCTATAATTCAGAAGAGCTTTAAAGACCTAGGGCCTCATTTATGAGAAATGACGCATCGCTGCGTGAAAGCAGCGAAGCGTCACTTCTCAGTGCGCACTCCTTGCGACATTCCTGATGCGTCATATTTAATGTATGATGCATCATGTCGCAAGGAGTTACAGATACGTCAGTATTTCTGACGTATCTGTAAGGGCAAAAGTGACGCATTGCTGGAGTGTGTCACAAAGTGACGCAACTACTGCAATGCGTACTTTCACATGGGGCAAGCCCCATGTGAAACGGCCTGCGTCAGTCTTACGCCTGCTGTGAGGCAGGCGCAAGATTTTGACGCAACGACGTCCTAAAAGTGACGCAGTGAAATATCATAGATTTCACTACGTCACTTCTACGACCCTTCCGTGCGTCAATACGCCCCCCTTGCATACATTATACCTGGCGCAGGTATAATGTGGCGCAGGGGTTTACAAAGTGACACATCTACCTAAATGCGTCACTTTGTAAATATGGCGCAACAAGGCGCATTTTTTACGCCACTGGTGCGTCACAAAAAGTGACGCACCAGCGACGTAAAAGTGAAGCACAGCCTCATAAATGAGGCCCCTGGCTTTTTACAAACTAATTTCTCAGATCCCACGCACTTATGTCAACCAATCAGCGCCAGGACACCTCCGGGTAACAGTGCGCTCTAAAAATGTGAAAAATAAATAAATAAATACATCCTCAGCCAGTTCTCACAGCCTCAATCTGAGTGGAGCATCGCCAGGAGTCGGTCATTGTGCTTGTCCGGGTTCCATTGCAGCTGCAGCAAGGCACGTGGTGGCCGTACTTGCCATCTGCTGCGTGGAGGTGTAGACTTCGTCCTTGAGGAGGCCTAGAACAGTTGGCCCTCTGGGGTACTGGTCCAGACATGCCTTTCTTGCGTGCCTGCAGTCATAGTAACAGTGCTCTTTGGTCATGGGAAAGCCAGACGTCAAGCAGCCCAAAATCAGCCTCGAGCACCGCCGATCCACTAGACATTTGGACTCGGACTCGGAGTAGTCCACAGGAGGGGCAATGGGGGGGCACCAAGAAGCTCAAGGTGAGGACATACGCTCGCTAATGCTGGAAATGCGCTCTAGCCTGCATTCAATTGACGCTAAACTGGATACCCTGACTGCCCAGATGGAATCGGTGAAGACTCAGGTGGGAGTCCATGAGCATCGGCTAGATGTCCTCGAAAATAAACAGTCTGACCTCCATGACTTCCAGGTCGAAACTAAAAGTCAGCTGTCTCAGATGGATCGCCTCTTATCCGTGATCAGAGCCAAGAACGAGGATTTAGAAGGTAGATCGCGTCGGAACAACCTACACATCACTGACATCCCGGAGACCACGGCGATCACGAAGATGGAAGTGTTCGTAACGGAATTTTTGCTGGACTTGTTTACTGCTCATCTTTCACCAGTGTTCGTGGTGGAGAGGGCCCATCATACTCTGGGAGCCAAGCCACCTGTTGGTGCCCCTCCATGGCCAATCTTGGCCATACTATTAAATTACCAAGATCGAGATGTGATTTTACGTCAGGCTCGTACCATGGGGCAGATAACACATCAAGGCAACCAGATCGCCTTCTATCCAGACTTCACCCCCGCGGTCCAGGTGGCCAGACGTGAATTCTTACCAGCGAAGAAGATCCTTCTCCAAACACAGGTTCCGTATTCTCTCCTTTACCCTGCCAAACTCAAGGTCTCCTATGAGGGCACTGCTCATTTCCTCACGGACGCCAAGTCTGCTCTAAAGTTTGCTAAACATGTTGGTGGCAAGCGCAGCAAATCCAGTCCCAGACCAGATGCTGCCTCTTCGCTACAGCTAAGTGATAATGACTGATGAGATAGTGCTTGTTACTTTGAACTGTTGAGAAATTTCTGATGCTCCTGTTCCTACCAAGCACTTAGTTTGTATACCGCAGGACATCTTGTGCTCATATAAGTCTTTTGTTAAATGTTTAGATATGATGTTGCAGGTACCTGTTAACTTGGTTCACTCCTATTGGTCTGCCATCAACGTTGCGTAAGGCCCGCATGTCTTTCGTCACAATATGTTTCATTGATGTATTTCAGTCGGGCTACGGGCTGGGGGGGTTGGGTCGGGGTGAGAGGAAGAAACTGTGCTATATCTGATGGCAATGGCAGGCTAAGTTAATATGCTTCTATCCCTGGCCTGTACGCTACCCTACTTTCCACACTGGTTATGCTGCGGGCCTTGCCACTTGCAGTTTCTTGGCCACCCTGCTGCGGTAGGGGAGCTGGCCGGCTCTCTCTCTTCTCCATGGGAAAATTCCCTTGCAAATGTTATGTTGTGTTTCATGGGAGGGGGGTCATACTTCAACCTGACTGGGGGGTTGAGGTGGGTGGGGGGTGGGGAAGGGGGAAAAGTCTTTTTGTTTTTTGTGCATTGCCAGCTAACAGAATTTTAATTGCCATTATGCCGGAGTTACACACACACTGGTCCAGTTGTATCATTGTTCTATATGTAGATTTACCATCACTCACGAGTTGAGAGTGAATTGCTTGACATGGAACATACGCGGTCTAAATGACAGTAGGAAGGCTAGGTTAGTGCATGCTTATCTCACCAGGCACAATATTGATCTCTGTTTATTACAGGAAACACACCTTCGGTCCCAATCTTCCGCCAAGCTCCGCAACAGACGATGGGGTGCAACGTATGTATCCGCCTACTCGCATTACTCTCGAGGGGTGGCGGTGCTGGCAAAAAGGGGTCTAGATTGGCGGGAGAGGGAAATTCACGCTGATCGGATGGCCGTTACATTATTATGCTGGGTCAATTTGGGGGCACTTGGCTAACCATTGTTGTGGTCTATGGACCGAACACTGATTCCCCCAAATTTTTTTCCGATCTTTGGGCCAAGGTCCGGGCCACTGGTTGCACTACGGTTTTGTGGGGAGGCGACTTTAATGCCATCCTTGATGATAGTTTAGATAGACAGAGCTCGGCGAGAACGCACCACCCTGCGTCTAGTAAGGTCCTGAATACTTTTCTTAATGATGGTGACATGGTCGACATCTGGCGCCTCCATAATCCCCGGCTCAAAGAAGTCACATGCTTCTCTGGACATCACCGTGCCTGGTCCCATCTTGATTATTGGCTGGTGTCTCTGGATGTGGCTAGCTGGGTGGTGGATACTGAACACTTGTCGAGGACCATTTCTGACCATTCGCCTTGTCTATTGACATTGTCTCTCCCTGGCACCATACGTGGACAATTCTCCTGGAGACTCCCCCAGCATGCACTTCTTGATGAGGCATTTAAGGAGGAGCTACGCTCTGACATTGTAGATTACTTTGCGCTTAACACAGGCTCTGTCAAAACCTAAGCCTCGCTGTGGGAGGCGTTTAAGGTGGTCATCAGGGACAGTGTATATCCAGGCAAGCGGGAGTACTTAAAGCTATTAGGCACACCCTTTTCGCCTTAGAGGCGCAGATTAAGGAACTAGAGAAGAGGATCAATATTGACTGTGACTCAAATCTCTTAGCGGACCTCAAGGTCAAGATGAAGATGAAGAAGAGGCCCAGAGAGAAGTGAAATTCTTGGGGAAATATACGGAAGCTCGCCGGTATGGCGAAGGTGACAGACCTGGTCGCACCCTCTCAAGTATGCTGCGTGCCCCGCGCTCTATGGCCTATGTGCCTGAATTAGTGGGCGAGGACTGAGTGGCCAGAGGGCATGCTGGAGTTCTTGGACTCCCTGGCACTTGTATGGGTCAATGATCGCCATAGAGAGTACATGCACTTACCCTTCATGGTTGAGGACGTCACCGATGTCATAAATAGCCTTCCCCTTGATAAAGCCCCTGGTTCCGATGGTCTGACGCCTTCTACAAGACGTACATGGCAGAGCTTGCCCCCAGACTCTTAGCCGTAAATAGAGAAACGCATGAGGCTGGTATTTTACCAAGCTCCATGCGCGAGCTAATTATTGTCACTTTGCTAAACCAGATAAGTTGAACACTGATCTCAACTCCTATAGGCCCCTATCGCTCATCAATGTTGATGTCAAAATTTGGACTAAGTTGATAGCGAATAGGCTTCTACCTTTACTTCTCATTATAGCCTTGCCGGATCAATCGGGATTTATTCCCGGGAGGTCTACCTCGCATAACCTTAGGATGGTGTTTTCCGTTTTGCATTATTTACATCCCGATGTACAGGCGGCGGTGGTGTTCCTAGATGCGATGAAGGCTTTCGATTCGCTCGAGTGGCCGTTCTTATTCAAAGTCCTGGAGCGGATGGGCTTCGGCCCATTGTTTCTCCAATGGATTAAGCTATTATATACTAAACCAATGGCTAGGATCCGGGTGAACAATGTTGTGTCTGACTCCTTACCAATCACACGGGGTACGAGGCACGGCTACCTGCTCTCACCCTTGCTGTTTGCCATAGCGATGGAGCCGTTGGCTGCACGCATCCGGCAACATCACACTTATAAGGGGATAGGTTTTGGGGCGCGCAGTTTGTTGATCTCACTTTACGCGGACGACATAACACTATATATTCATAAACCTGAGCGTAACCTAGACATCGTGCTGCGTGAGTTCATCAAATTCGGTGGGTTATCTGGGGTGAGCATAAATTGGGCAAAATCAGTAATATTTCCCTTAACCGACAACACCAAAGCGGTGACCTCGGAATTCCCACTCAAATGGGACCAGGATCAAGTGAAATATCTGGGTGTCTGGATCAGTCACAACCTACAAGACCTTTGGAATCTTAATTTTGGGAGGACTATGGTTTGGTTAGAGGAAAAAGTAGCATTATGGTCTAAACTTCCGCTCTCACTTGCCGGCAAAATTGCACTAGTCAAAATGATAATCTTGCCTAAATATTTATACCTTTTCGTAAATTTGCCACTGATACTGACTAGCCTGTTTTTTAAGTCACTGCAGACTTCATTGGTCTCTTTGGTCTGGGCTAATGGTCAAGCTAGGGTGTCTTGGGCCCTTTTGTCACTGCCAACAGCTCAGGGGGGGATGGGCGCGCCGGACGTGAAACTGTACGCACTCTGTGCGCAGGCGCAATTCCTGCATTACTGGGTACATCTAACGCCATTCCAGCCTCATGTGGAGGTGGAGGCAGACGCGGTTGCGCCTGTCCCTCTTAAGGTCGCCATTTTTCAATCTTATAAGTGGCCTAGAGATGGTATTGACACATCTGAGACCCTGCAGTGGGTTGGTATGGCCTACAGAGAAGGGCGGGCGCACGGGTTTTGTACGCCCCCTCTATTCCACTTGCAAACAACCCTATGTTACCCAATGTAATGGATGAGTTAAGTGATAGAGTAGCACAAACGTTGTCTTTGCACACATTTGCTGATCTATACCCTGAGGGTCTGTTCAGGGGACCCCCGGTTGCAGAAGAGGGCCAGTCGGTGCCCTTTGGTGAGGCCTTTTTGTATCACAAACTCAGGGCCGCATACAGGGCACTACATGATGAATTCCCCTCCCAGCCAACCCCGCTGAAAGCTCTGGAAAACCTCTTGCGGTCTACATCTTCGAGGAAACTTATTACTAGATTATACACGACCATGCAAAAGGATGCCCCCTGCAACTGCTCTCAGCGCCCGTCATAAATGGTCTGCTGAGTAGCCTTCCCCCTTTACTGATGACCAGTGGTCGTATTGTTGTGCCCCGATGACTGACCTGTCACCCAATTATAAACTTAGGTTAATTAATTTCAAGTTTTTGCACCGCTACTACAGAACACCCATTAGTCTTTACAGGACGGGATTGAGGGAGGATGATTGTTGTTGGTGCTGTGGGTTAGAGGCTGCCACCTTTTTACACATGGCATGGGACTGTCCGATCATTTCTGAATACTGGTATGCGATATTTGAAGCCATAAACCAAATCTTAGGGCTATTACTATCTCCATACCCGTTACTGGCCCTGTTGAGCTCTGTGAAAGGCACGCATGTTAAAAAGTTAAAATTTCATGTGCTTTTATTGCTCTTTGCCAAGCGCCAAATAGCCTAGATGTGGGGCAGGAAGAGTAAACCCACTACTGCAAATTGGATCAGACAGATAACCTATGGTCAAACGCAGTTAGCTACTTTTTGGGAACTTATGCCACCTGCTTCTAGGCCTAAGGACATATTGGGGCCCTTTATTGATTGGGCTCAGGAAAGGTCGGGCGCATCTAGCGGTGATACTGATCCGGCGAGAGTTGCTGGGTCGCATGAGGGTTAAAGTTTATCTGAGGTCAATGTTATTGATATTGTGTTATGGTTTGCCATTTTCTAAGCACTATATGATAGCAATCCTCTACTATAGGCTCAATGGGCGATGGCCTTGTTTCTACTGGTAAATGCATATGTTCTTTTTGAATTGAGGATTACTGATGAACGGAAATGCTCTTGTCTCCTGCTCGGATGTGTACTCCAGATCTTGCTTTCTCTTCTGGTATGGTCAATGTACTGTTTCATTTTTTTTATTTTGCACTTTATTTATGTAACCTTTCTATGCTTTGTATTTGTATTATGGTGAAAATCAATAAAGAAATAAAAAAATAAAAAACATACATATGTATTGTGTCTCATTTCGAACCACCAAATCTATATTAGGTTAAAAAAAAACTAGGGGGAAGGCAAAAAGTTCCGGGATGACCCTGAAAGCAGAGCCAAGTCCAACACCCTCACACTTTAATATTCTTTCCATATTGATGTGTTTTACCCTTTCAGATTTTTTAATCTCTGCCATTGTTTCCCTCTGCTCTGCCAAGTACCACGCATCAGATGTTAGTCTAACATATTTCAGTGTGGTTGTCCACATCACTACACTGAAATGGAAATTCCTGCATTTGTAGAGCCTCAGTATCAAGCCAGAGTGCTATTAGTTCTCTGTTAGAAACTGAAATCCAGGTTGCAACGCACGGTCCGCGCTGCTTGTGCCGGCTTTGGGCGGCGGGCTCACCTTGTGACTAGGCTCGCTTAGGCAGGCGGGAGCAGAGGCCACAATGTAACAAAGTTTATACACTTCCCCTCAACTCGGGCAATCCATTCAGGTTAACCGTGTGACTCACTGTGAGACCCATCAAGTGATGGCACCTCACTGTCCGTGTTAAAATTATGCCCAACAGCTTCTATCAAGAGACTTGCACTCTTTATACATTGGCGGACTGGCTTGGTACGAGGGGGCTATGTGGCAGTCACTGACTAATGTGACAGGCTTGTGACACATGGCGGGTCCCGTCCCAGTCTAGACAGCCACGGGATTGGTGGTCTCTTACAGGCAGCCCTTAGCTGCAGCCAAACAGCCTCACCTCAGAATGCATACCGTGGCACAGCAGGCAAGGAGTCATCAACTCAACTCCTGGAGGAGCACGGCTGCAGCCAACTCTGAAGACAGCAGCACCCAGGAGGGAGAGGCTGAGCCTACACCAGCAGCAGGTAAGGGAACCCGTGCCCCCACCTTGAAGCTTAATCTCGCTCCACGTGGGCCAATACTCGCTTCCCTGGTCGGTTTGGTCTTGAATTCTCATAGAGCAGGCCAGGAGAGCAAGTACTCATGCAATCAGCAGGTAATGGGAGCCACAGGAATGAAAAGGTCTGTGGATAAGGTAGCAAAGGTCCAAGAATTCCAAGGCTTTAACAACGCTTAAATAAGCTATGTTTGTAGGAGACACACTCGAAGCTCTGGACCTCTTGGGCTTCATGTAGAAAGACAGGTTTAGGGAATGGTGAGTGTGTACTCCATAGGAAAATTCGAGAGCTTTTCCAAGATTAATATCCGTTCTTTTGAATTGTAGTACAAAGGACAGAGCTATTTTTCATTGCAGAAAGGTGTCTTTATTATTTTTCATAGAACATGGACAGCCGACACGTGTTTCGCCCCCTCTTGGCGATTTGCGCCGGGGCTTTCTCAAGGCTAATTTTACTTTTCTGGCGTAAATTGTTTTGGTTTCCAAATAATTTCAATGTCCAAAATATCGTAAGTATAATTTTTCAGGAACAGGGATTATTTTGTTAGGCTAATGCCCTCTTCGGTCCCTGCTCCTAGTCCTCCAACATCAAGGCGGTTCTCGGGTTGAATCCCAGCCTGAAAAGGTCTGCACTTGCCACTTAACCCCGCAAATGGCTTGATGCCCCACCGGCGCTTCACAGCAGGTAAACGGCAGTGATCTGCAGCGCCACAGGAAGTAAGGGACCCTATGTGAGACACCTGCCTGCAACTGGAATCTTTCCCCCACACCCTCCAAAAACACCAGAGAAGCCCATACACTCACCCCCCTCCACCCAGCGTCCCTGCTTCCATACTTCCCTTCCAAAAAGGACTGCCCGGGTACACCCCCTGCATACTAGGCTGCCGCAGGTGAGTGCTGCCTACACATAAATAAGCAGGAAGGTGAGTCCTAGGAAGCAGTCACCAGGATTGATGTGGCCTCCCTAGGGCCTCAGTCTGTTGGCACCTGCCTAGCGAAGCGACTCCGGCCCCTAGCATCGACAACTTGATACCTGGTTACTGTAATCAGGGGCAGTGGTAAGGATGATGGTCCAACTTTCAGCATGGCCAGCAGCTTTGTCACGTTCGAGTCTGTTGTTTTTAGTAGGTCTGTGACAGCTGCAGCCTGGTGGTGTGATCTGGTGCTGCGGGGTGGGGCAGGTAGTGGCGTGCCAACCGGGGCTGACACTACTCAGCTGCACTCATCTGTTATCATTTTTATTCGGATTGATTATACAGTACTGACTTTGAAAAGAACCGCTTTCTGGCTGGCTGCAAAGGGTGTGCCTCACTTTCCTGAGCCTTGCCATTGCCCTGGTCTTTCCGCGGCGGTTTGAGAGTTCTAGGTAAGTGCCCTTCCATAACTGGTGACTTGCAGTAATTTTAAGACCTTCTTAGAGTTTCTCTTTCGGGATATGGATGTAATTTCTGATATTTATAGGCTTCAATCATCTTTATTAATTAACTTTGCTTGCCAGAAAGTGTAACTCATAGTTGAATTATCACGCATAATTACACTGAAATTATATGAATATCACACACAGCAATCTAAAACCTTGCAAGCTATGTTCCCTTCTCTGTCCTTCTCTCTCCCCATGTTTTAATTTACATCATTCCATCTCTTTGAAAATAAAAATTCCATTCTTTCACTCCGACTTCGTGTATATGTTTAATTTTCATTTATTTCACGTTTCCTTCTTTGAACTACTTGCGATTTGCTTAAATATTAAAATTACATTTCATTCTTTCACTCCCAGTCCCTGCGTGCATTTATTTATTTTTCATTGATTTCACCTTTCCTTCTTTGTACTAGTTGCCGATTTGCTTAAAAAATACCCATTCCCTGCGTGCATTTATTTATTTTTCATTGATTTCACCTTTCCTTCTTTGTACTAGTTGCCGATTTGCTTAAAAAATACCCAGTCCCTGCGTGCATTTATTTATTTTTCATTGATTTCCCCTTTCCTTCTTTGCAACTAGTTGCCGATTTGCTTAAAAAATAAAAAACAACATTATTTCACTCCGATTCCGTGCGTCACCTTTCCTTCTTTGTACTAGTTGCGATTTGGTTGGAAAATAATCATTCCATTGTTTTACTCCGTCTCTGCATTTATTTTTCATTAATTTAAGCTGTCATTCTTTGCACTACTTTGATTTACTTCCTGTCTCTTGTGCAGCGTGGCTCCAGCATTAGAGAAACTAAACGTCAAGTAATTTATAGCGTGTGCTCGGTCTGGTGTCCCATGATATCGTGTATCCCTGAACTCAGCCCGAGCAGAGATCGACTGCTTCTGTCTGATCCTGCCCGGGCTGAGTTCATTCTCCGAAGACGGCCGAAGTGCAGGGGATACACGATACCAGGGGGATACCACATATTACACAACACCTGTGCTTGTAGTTTATGATAACGGGCGCTAGTTTTCCCCAAGTGGGTTCCGTGAAGAAGGGACCAATAAAAGTCTTTTTAAAAACCCAAATAGGCCTCCGGGCCAAGGCGACTGGTTTGTTATAGTATTTCTTGCCTGCTGTGCCAAATTCCGGTTCGGAAAAATCCTCTCCATCGGAGCCCCACGAAACACGTGGTGGCAAGTTCCCTGCGGCCAGACTACCGCATTCAAATGTCCAAAACAAGTTGCCCTGAGGTGGGAACAAGCCTGCAGCAGGGTAGCTGAAACAGCACGAATTAACACAAACCAATGTGCTTGGTCCCGAGTTCTTTATTATGCATCCTGACATGTTTCAGAGCCTGGGCGGCTCTTTCATCAGAGAAAAAGTCACTGCCACAACGGAAATGCTGCCCCAAGCGCCTATTTGCATGCGCTGAAATAATTACTCCCCGGTGCGATGGATGCACTGAATGCCGGTGCTTGTAGTTTATGATAACGGGTGCTAGTTTTCCCCAAGTGGGTTCCGTGAAGAAGTGGCCAATAAAAGTCTTTTTAAAAACACAAATAGGCCTCCGGGCCAAGGGGACTGGTTTTCTATAGTATTTCTTGCCTGCTGTGCCAAATTCCGGTTCGGAAAAATCTTCTCCATCGGAGCCCCACGAAACACGTGGTGGCAAGTGAAAATAAACAGCTTTCCTAAAAGCACTCATCTGCGTGGGCTTCCTTGCATCAGGGCAAAGTTTGGGATTGTTTAAATTCGGCAGCCTGGCCGAAAAGGAGGCCCCACCACAGACTGTACTTTGAGGCCAAAAGATCACGAAGAAAGGGACCTGGCGGCGCAGTATGAACGGAATGAAAGGGAACTGGCTTTTCAACTTCAGCCCACTTGGATAATATTTTATTTATTTAATTTGACACTGAACTAAATGACTGAACCCACATGGGAGAAACATTTCGCAATAATAAAACTACAAGCTCCAGCACGCCTGAAAGTCACTCACCTGATTCATTTGTGAGGCCCACAGGGGTGGAACATTTGCATGCATTTAATGGCGCTTTGGCGAGCTTCAGTCTTTCCAGTGTCACCCTCTGATGAAGAAGCTTTCCGGCTTTGAAACGCGTAAGGGATTGTGATATTGAAGTGCTTTGCCGGTTCTGAAAATAAACAGCTTTCCTAAAAGCACGCATCTGCGTGGGCTTCCTTACATCAGGGCAAAGTTTGGGATATATATATATATATATATCCTACTGGCGGTCGCCAGTAAGTAGTTATAGTTAGGACCTAGTTTCCATAGGAAGAGCATTTTTGTTTTGCTTATAACTTTGGCGTTGTTTGATGAATTTTCATGAAATTTTCAAAACGAATTGTTTGTTGATATCAGCTCCTATGTTAAAAGTTTGGGGGTGATTCAGCAAGGGGGGGGCGTTAAAAAAGAAGGGCCCCAAAACGTGTTTTCTCCATGTTCATCTCCATAGGAAACTTTAGACAAAGCTACATGTCGAACGGGTCAAAGGAATTACCCCAAATTTGGCCGGGGGAAGCTTTTTGGTATAGAAAGCACACCTTTGTTTATTTGGTGTAATTCTGTTCAGTAGTTTTTGAGAAATATCGAAATTTACAGATATCGATATTTGGGAATTCTGCCATCTTATTGGCTGAGGCGTTACGAGCACGAGCTTGCTGCTTCTTGGTTGCGAGTGCTGCGTGCGGTTGCAACTAGAAAGTGTTAGCTGACATTTTGTGATTCTGTTGAACCGAAAAAAGAGCGAAAAAAGTAGGAAAGGAGGGTAGGAGCACTTTAAGCTCTGTGGGGTGTGTGAAGCGAAGTAGTCACTCCTACTGGTCTGAAAGTGCGATGTTGCTCAGAGAGACATGGTGCTGAGATAATATGCCGCTACACTTGGGTATGAAACCCAGAGCCTAAAGCGTGAGCTCATAGTTGTAAAGTGATGTTCTTTGGTCTTTGTAGCCTATGTGTGCAAGTAGTGTTAGTACGCATTTATACCATACAGGGAGTGGGAAGCAAACTACTGACCGCTATCATGGGTTTATACTATACCGGAAGCGGGAAGTGAAGTACTTACGCCTACCGGTGTGAAGACTTGGGGGATCAAACCGAGGTGATTGCTGTAAAGGGATGGGCTCTGGGTGCTGTAGTATACGTGTGCAAGTAGTGTTAGTAGGAGTTTATACTATACAGGGAGTGGGAAGTGAACTACTGACCGCTACTGTGTGTTTATACTATAGCGGAAGCGAAGTACTCACGCCTACCGGTGTGAAGACTCGGGGATCAAACCAAGCTGATTGCTGTAAAGTGATGGGTTCTGGATGCTGTAGGATACAAGCTGCTGTAGTATAACTGTGTAAGTAGTGTTAGTATGCGTTTATAGTGTATAGGGAGTGGGTAGCGAACTACTTTCTCCTACTGGTCTGAAGACTCGGGGATTAAACTGTGAGCCTAAATCGGGAGCTCATTGCTGTAAAGTGATGTGCTCTGGGCGCTGTAGTATACCTGTAGAAGTAGTGTTAGTTTGCGTTTATATAATACAGGGAGTGGGAAGGGAACTACTCACCCCTACCGGTCTGAAGACTCCTGTATGAAACCATAAGCTCATTGCTGTAAAGTATGTATGGACGAATTTTGCGGATCCGCGGTCCGCGAATTCGCGCAAAATGGCAAAAAAATCCATAAGTTTGCGGATTTTCCCGCGAACTTGCGGATTTTTTTGCCATTTGCAATAATGTGACACGTGTACCCTAGTGTGTGTGTGGCGGGGCCAAACGGGCGGGGCTTCTATGCGAGTTCACATGCCTCTTGTTTATAAAGGGTCAGAGACCGGTCAGAGCAGCAGATGAGAAGGAAGCAGCCTCCTGGTCACAGGAAGTACACAGGGATTGCACTGTCTAGTTGTTTGGGCACCGAGGTCCCTCGAGTGAGCTGTCCATCATTGTGAGGAACGGGCGCAAAGACATTGCATACCCTAGTGTGTGTGTGGCGGGGCCAAACGGGTGGGGCTTCCATGTGAGTTCACAATGCATCTTGTAGGGGTCAGAGACGGATCAGAGCTGCAAATGAGAAGGAAGCAGCCTCCTGTTCACAGGAAGTACACAGGGATTGCGCTAGAGAAACTTGTGGATGCAAAGACCTCCATCAAGGATTACATCTAATTGTAGGTGGTACATATGGGGAGGAAGCACACCTGCCTAGCCTCAACGTGCTCACTAGTTGTTTGGGCTGATTATAATGCGTGACTGAATTTGAGCTTCAACTTAGGTACCTGCTTTATTTATATCTGTAAGTGCTTCCTGTTGAGGTTTAATTTTTGTGACAGGATCATTGTGCCAGAATGAATCCTGCCTGCATATTTATCCACAAAGATGCCACCCTCTACTGCAAAAAAAATTAAAAATCCGCCCGCTAGCGGATTTGCGGATTTTCCGGCAACTTCGCGTGATTCGCGGATTGCGAAATTGCCGAAAATCCACAAACTCCGCCAGCGGAACGGATTTTGCACCCACCCTTATTATAAAGTCATGTGCTCTGTGTAGTATTCCAATGTAAGACATAGTTGAATGTTAGTATGTATCTACTAGAATGTAAGTATGTAATGTTAGAATGTAGGGATGTAGGGATGTCATGAGGGGAACCTTGGAAAGTTTGTACACGGTGCTGGAGAAGACGGTTGCCTTGCTGTCTGCTCCTGTTGGTGGGTGTTTAAGGTGTCTTGTTTTCCTGCAATAAATCTACTTATAGGATCCACTGCTGTCTGCCTCTTCACTACATAAATTTGGCGACGAGCGGGAGAAGGTAAAAAGAAGGCAGCACTCACCAATACTTCAAAGTTGCTTGCATTATGCTGAAGACCCGTTTTCTTCGAGTAGCTGTTTCTACTCATCCCAGGGTCGTCGGCTCACTGAACTATGTCACCCGACCTCTGGTAGGATTAATATTTTTATATTTTGTGCTTCCTCTGCCTCTTCACTCTGGTCGCTGTACTACACCCGTGTAAGTAGTGTTAGTATGCGTTTATACTAACCAATACATCATGGTCCTAGGAAGCACAACCTCCCAGGCGCAGCTCATACAATGTCCCGGGGTGTGCATCCACGGGACATTTATTTTTGCTATTAGAGGGCGGGTGCATGGCTTCCACCCTTTGGTAGCAAATTCTTGTTTGACTAGTTGAAGCGAGAGGAGGAAAACCTTGTATCGCTTTAATAGAGCGGATCCGGATGGTAAAAATGGAGAAAAAAAAGAGGGGTCTCACTCGATAATTTAAATTAGGCTCCTTGTGGGTAATGTTCTGTGGCTAATCCTAATATAATATTGTGGGGTATCTGTAGGACTGGGGATCTTAATGTCACGTGTAAATTAGGCGCGGGAGGGCACAGAGACATTTCGCAAACTAGGGAATCGCCACGTCCCCGGGTATTGTATACTAATTGTTCAGGGGGGCTTCGAGGCCAACTTAAGTCCGGGGATCGCCACCCTCCGGGGCTTTATTTAAATATGCAGGGTGGGCATCGACAGTCTCTGAAGTCGCGGGGGTCCTAGGCCATGCCTTATTGGTTCTGTAATCAGACAGGCAGTACTCATGGTGTTATAAAGTGATACACGCATAGAACCCTTGCAGTTGTAGAATTACGCAGGGTTCAATTATGTAATAGTCTATTGGTTTATATTTGGTAGGTGCACCGCAAAATTACAAATGTTTTCTCTCTAAACCTTCTATAAACAGACTATTTTCACAATAAACTACAGACAAGTGTTGTCAGAAAAAAAAGACCTGTACACTCACTTATTTATTGGGAAAAAATAATCTTTATTAAAACCACACAAATAAATGGAAACTCAAGTTTATTAGAACAAACAACAGTATAACATGAAATACGTGAGTGGGACTCCTCCGGAAGCAGCGTACAAAACCTGAAAGACAAAAATGAAACATAAGTATGTGTGCCATGTGGAAGAGGAAAAGAAAGGTAGTCCGAATGAAAGGAAGATAGTGAGAATTGGAGGGAGAGGGAGGGAATGGAAGGGAGAAGGGGAGGGAGAGTCAAAAGAACAGAGGGAGGAGGAGACAGAGCGTCGGCCTATTGCACCCAGCCCTCAGTGTTTACGTCCCGTCACCCATTTGTCTAAGAAGCTGAGGTCCGCGAGTGTGGTCGAGCAAGTCCTTATAATGAAACATATGAATGAGGCAAGAGATTACATTATTAGCTACGGGAACATCGCTTGCCTGCACCTTTGCACCCAGGGTGCTGCACCTCTGCACCTTCCCCCGCACTGTGCTCAATTGTAGGTCCTGCTCACCGAGGCTTCACTGCTCACCTGTCACCAGTGGTGTGTCCAACCACGTGTTGGTGCAAGCTCCGAGTCCAGGGTACCTTTGTAAGGTGGGAGAGCAGGTCTCCGGTCGGGGATGGTGTCTTGATACCACAATGGAAGGTGTCAGAATGCAGAGGGCATCATCACAGGGTGAGCACCCGCCCCGTCCATTTTCGGTCAATTCAGTGTCTGAAAAGAGAGAAATAATTTGATGGTGGAAATGTCTGGAGGTAAATGAAGGTTTATTTCAAGCTTAATAGAAAACACCAGTTGAGTGCATCATTCGTTTTTGAAGTACGATCTACCGACAGTTAGTGGTAATCGTGGTTCAAAGTGGAGTTGGAGTGCACGACAATACAGAAGGTTAAATAATAATATGTCATATCAAGGATTTACATTCAAAGGAACAGAGCGCATTCTAGAAGCATAAAGTGCACATGTGATGCAGTGGCGGAAGCCTGTGTGCATGTACACTTAGTAATGAGCTCACTACAGTACCCTAAAAGCCAACGCCAAGTGTCTGTAGGGCAGCGCTGCCCGCTGGCTCAGGCCTATTTATTTATTTATTTATTTATTTATTTTAAAGGTTTTATATAGCGCTGGCTAGACTCGGAGGTCCCAGAGCGCTTTACGTGAGCATCAGATCATAGTTACAGGTTACATCGTTACAAAGGTTACACAGTTCTTAGAGCATGGCAAGATAGTTACTTGTAAGACCAAGATAAACAATAAGCGCAAATACGTAAGGGGAAAAGCAGGCAAGGGGAGAGATTCAGGGGAGGGGGGTAGGCGATGGGGAAGTAGATAGGTAATGAAGTCGGGAAAAAGAAGGGGAGTTTGAAGGACACAGCATGGAAGGAGGAGGGGAAGGGCGACGGGGACACAAACCGGTAGACAAGTCAAAGCAACGTCCAAAGTACAGTAAGCTGTGATCCCTGTTGCAGGAGGCTCCCTTTACGCAGTGGACTTTCTCAAGGGGATCTCTGAGACTCCAAGGCCTACATACTGGATCCCCCCACCAAAAAGGGGGCAGGCGGTACTTGCCTGCTTCCACAAACCTCCTGTGCCGTGGTGGTGGGAGACCAAGCCTCCTCGCCGTCGGGGAGTACAGTGGTCCCGGGGGCAGTGCTACTCGAGCTGTTTTCTCTCGCTGGCTCCTGTCCTATGGTGCGTGGCTCCCGCTCGCGCGCAGACCTCCTCAGCGTCCTCTTCCTCCTGCGGGGTCGTAGTTCCCTGGTTCTCCTCAGGTTCGGCTCCGGTCGCGTCCTCCTCTCCTTACTGCTTCAAAACAGCCGGATGCGAATTGCTCTTTTTACCGGTCTCGAGGACTTGTCCCTCTCCCGACGCAAGACCGCTAACCCTGCTTCCGGGTTCCGCGTCGACGCCGACCATGTTGGGTTGGTCGGCGTCTATTTGTGAGGGTCGGAAACCATCACATTGCCTCCCGCTTCAGAATGGAGGGTCGGGCCATTCAAGGACCGGAAATCTGGAGAGATAGTCCACATTTGTTTGGAGTTTCCCTCACAAAACTTTAGGATTTGAGTCCTTATGTAAGGATAGCCAAGTAAGGGGAACATGATCAGTTAATACAAGAATGGAACGTCCCAGAAGATAGTATTGGAGTGCCTCCATTGCCCATTTGAGTGCTAAGCATTCTTTCTCAATCATCACATATCTAGTTTCTCTGGGAAACAATTTTCTACTGAGATATAGAATAGGGCGTAAGTCCCCGGAGTCATCTGGTTGGGACAATAAAGCCCCAAGACCCCTTCCTGAGGCATCTGTTTGGAGGACAAATGTTTTTCTGAAATCAGGACAAGTAAGTAATTTAGAGGCACACAGAATCTTTTTCAGTTTCTGGAAGCTTTCTTCCTGGTGGGCCAACCAAGGGAGATGTTTTCCTGTGTGTGTCTTTGTGAGTAGATCGGTGAGGGGACTGGCGATTTCAGAGAAATGTGGTATAAACCTCCTGTAATACACCACTAACCCAACGAATGAACGGACATCTTTCTTACAGGAGGGACGGGGAATCATGGAGATGGCTTCTATTTTGGTAACCTGTGGCCTTATACAATCTCTACTGATAGTATATCCTAGGTACTCTATATGTTCTGTTCCGAAAGGGTTTTTTTTGGGATTGAGGGTGAGACCTGCCTGTTTTAAAGACTGAAGCTCAGCTTCCAGGTGTACTAGGTGTGTTTCCCAATCAGGAGTATACACAACAATGTCATTCAGATAGGCAACTGCAAATTTGTGATGTGGGGTTAGTATAGTGTTCATTAGTCCCTGAAAAGTAGCGGGCCCCATGGAGGCTGAAGGACTTTAAATTGGTACAGACCTGTGGGTTTTGAAAAGGCAGTTTTTTCTTTGGCACAGGGAGTTAATGGTATCTGCCAATAGCCTTTGGTTAAGTCTATGGTTGTCATTACTCTGGCTTCCCCTAACCTTTCGATGAGCTCGTCCACCCTGGGCATTGGACAGGCATCAAACTTTGACACTGAGTTTTCCTGACGAAAATCAATGCAAAATATGATGCTCCCATCAGGTTTTCGGACGAGAACGACTGGAGAGGACCAGGCACTCGGGGAAGGTTCAATTATATCGGCTTCCAACATTGCTTGTATCTCCTGGTCAACTGCCTTTCTCCTAGCCTCGGGAAGACGATATGGTTTGAACTTAACTGGTTGGGCTGTTTTTGTGACAATTTCATGCTCTACTAAAGTGGTCCGTCAAGGATTTCCTGAAAAGACAGTGGCATATTTCACACAAAGATCCAACATTTGTTGTCTTTGTTGTGTTGTCACTTGGGGTCCTGGTTGGATGGGGGTATCTTCCTTACATCCCTGGGGAACGTAGGACACTTCCATGGGTTTATCTATGGTGATGTGGTGTATGGGGTTGTCTAGGTTTGAGGTCCCTGGAAAAGGTCCCTCCCAAGCTTTGAGAAGGTTCACATGATAGATCTGACCCTCGTTCTTTTTATGGGGGATGTCTATTCTGTAAGTTACGGGGGTTACTTTACTCAGTATTCTGTAGGGACCCTGTCATTTGGCTAATAGTTTTTGTCTGAGCTAGGTAAAAGAACCAGTACCTGGTCTCCCATTTTGAACTCCCTAAGTCGAGAATGACGGTCATACTGTTGTTTTTATCTGGTCTGAGCCCTTTCCATTTTCAGATGAACCTCCTCTCACAGGGAAGACAAGGTATCTTTCAAACTGGCTGAATATTGAAGAAGGGGTTTTGTTTCATCTTCTTCCTTTGTCCACTTCTCTATGGCCATGTCTAGGAGTGATCGGGGTTGTTGCCCAAACAGGAGTTCAAAGGGCGAAAAACCTGTTGACTTTTGTTTGTGTGTCCTAATAGCGAACAAGACCAGGGGAAGTTGCCTGTCCCAATCTCTTCCTGCCTTATCTACGCTCTTTCTTAAGATGGTTTTGATCGTGCGGTTGTATCTTTCTACCAACCCGTCTGTTTGAGGGTGGTAAACTGAGGTGCGTATTTGTTTTACTCTGAGGATGGCACATACCTGTTTCATTAAGAGGTACGTAAACAGGGTCCCCTGATCTCTTAACAATTCCTGAGGGAACCCCACTCGGTAAAAGAACTCAACCATTGCATGGGCTACCGCTGAAGTGGTTGTGGAGGATAGGGGTATCGCTTCTGGGTATCTGGTAGCATAATCGACCAGAACAAGAATGTACTGGTGGCCTCAGGCAGAGGGGATTAGGGGACCTACAAAGTCCATCCCCACTCTTTTAAAGGGGACATCTGTAATGGGGAAGGGTTTAACTAGGTCATTGACCAACTGACAACGGGGACAGGCAGTCTAATATCTGGCTAATTCTTGGCATACCCCTGTCCAATAGAATTTTGGTAACAGGTATTTCAGGGTGTGTTCCTTACCATAATGCCCACCCCCGGTCTGGCTAAGGGCCAAGGATAAAACCTGTCCCCTGTAGGATCGGGGCACTAACAACTGTTCTTTCCTTTTATCACCCTCCTGGGAAACCTTGTATAAAAGTCCCTTTTTTACACAGAAGAAGGGGCCTACCTTATCTGGTTGGTCTTCCTGAACCTGGTTCCAGGCATTGAATAGTGTGGTGTCATTTCTTTGGGCCGCCCGAAAGCTCTGTCCTGTCTCTTGCGATGTGTCTGGGGAAGTAAAGATACGAGTGGGTGAGAGTGATTCTGACTGCAGAAACATGACACGTTCTTTCCTTTTCTCACTGCATGTTTTTGATATTTTAGGGAACGTTTCTTCTAGCTCTTCTCCATAGAAAGGGGCACTGTTTAACCAGAGAGTTGGGGAGGAGATGCGGTCTAGGCTTGTAGATAGTCATGAAATCCGGGAAGGTCCGTTCCCAACAGGACCATCTCGGGGAGGTTTGGCACTACCTCTACCTTCCTTAGCTGGGACTCTCCCTCTATGTCTAATAAGACCACAGCCAAAGGGTACAACTTTTTGTCTCCATGGACACAAGTCACTTGTATGCATTCCTCTTCTACCAATTGGGAATCCCGTATCAATAACCAATCCACTACTGTGTGATGACATCCTGTGTCTAGGAAGGCTAACCCGGGTTTCCTTTCACATATATCTGCTTTCTATACCTTTCTGGGGGTTTCCCAGTCACCAACACCCTCCCTCAGGTATACCCTACTTCCGTGAGCATGAACGGCAAAGTCGAGCTATGTGTCCCCACTCGGCACAGTGGAAACACTGGGGTCCTGTAAGGGCGGGATTTGGAACTGGTGGTCGGGGTTGGGATCGTGGGAAGGCTTGGCCCTTCTACTCTATGAGAGTCGCTGGAGGTCTGACGGGCATCCTTGGAAGCCCAGTTTGTGGTTTATGGGACGGAGCTTTAAACTCAGGGAAGCGGTGGAAAGCACAGGCCAGGTCTACTGCAAGTGTAACAGTCAAGTTAGGATGTTTTTTAATCCATGCTCTAGTATTAAATGGTACGGCCTCCAAATATTGCTCAAGGTACACTTTCTCAGTGAGCTCATCCACAGAAGAAGCAGTAGGTTGTAACCAGCGGTTACCCAAATCCCTTATACGATAGTACAAGGCCCTAGAATTGTCGCCTGTTGTCCACTTTTCTTTTCTAAAGCGAGAGCGATAGTACTCCTGGTCGCACCCTAATTGTTCCAGGATGGCCTTCTTTATGTCTGCATAGCTGGTGACCCCTGCCGCGTTGGTGGCCTAATAGGCGGCTTGTAATTCGCCTGACAGCAGGCGAGCAATGTATTGTCCCCATCTTTCTGGGGGCCATGTGGCTGTGGATGCAACCCTCTCAAAGTTAACAAAGAAATAGTCTGGGTCATCGCCTTGTTGGAATTTCTGGCGGACCGAGCGGGTTACATTAGGGTGGACTTGTGCACTAGAAATAGCATCGATAAGGCAAAGAACTGCGGTATCCTGCACTTTTTGGTTCGAGGTTAGAAGAGCTGCTTGGTCTTTCAGAGCTGCTTGCAAAGCTTCTCTCTCCTTTTGTGCTTGCTTGGTTTGCTCCTCAAATACTAGTGGTATGTGATGCTGCCCTTTGGCTAGCTGGGTAATAATCGCTTCCATGATGGGGGTTCTGTCTTTTCCTAAACTGATATGCCACTTCTGACACCACTGTGGTCGGGACACTCTCAACAGTCTGTCACCCCTTCCCTTTTCCGGTACTGAAGTAGTCCCAAAGCTATATAGGTTTATAGGTTTGGTTTATTCTTTTTAAGAGTTAATCATCAACAAAAGTGCTTTCTTTAGTGTAGCAACAGTCTGCGTATAAAAAACACAAATACAGGTTGAGTCGTTAGAGGTGGGCGCTTCACTGTAGACTCCTTGCGCCTCTGCTCCCAGCTCCTTCTTGTGGCAGGCGAGCGTGGACCCAAAATAAAAGAAAAACAAAATGGGCTCAGGCTTCTATTAAGCACTAGACATAAGAGGAAGGGGGAAGCGCACCGTCACCAGTCCCTAGTGTATTGTGCCTAATGTGGGGGAAACAATGGTAATTTTCAATGGTGCCGAGGTATGCGCGCCCACAGCCCCAGGACAAGCCCCGAGCATGCAGCCGGTACTTGCCTGCTTCCCGACCCTCCTGTGCCGTGGTGTTGGGAGACCAAGATCGCTCGCCGTCGGGGAGTACAGTGGTCCCAGGGGCAGTGCTCCTCGAGCTGTTTTCTCTCCCTGGCTCCTGTCCTAGGCGTGTGGCTCCCGCTCACGCGCAGACCTCCTCGGCGTCCTCTTCCTCCCGCGGGGTCGTAGTTCCTTGGTTGTCCTCGGGTTTGGCTCCGGTCGTGTCCTCCTCTCCTTCCTGCTTCAAAACAGCCGAACGCCCTTCCGGACGCGAGCTGCTTTATTTACCTGTCTTGACGACTTGTCCCATCTCCCGACACTAGACCGCTAACCCTGCTTCCGGGTTCTGCTTTGACCGCGGCCATATTGGGTTGGTCGGCGTCTATTTGTGAGGGTCGGAAACCATCACATGAATATATATATATACACGCACTTCCCACTGTAATCCACCACTCGAGGATACAAACGGGCACGGACTCCAATGTTGCGGGTTCTGTTTATTGTTTATTGCTCGTTACATGTCATGATGCGTTTCGGTCACCCCATGTGACCTTGATCACACACGTATATATATTGTTGTGTTGTGAGCAAGGCGGTTTTGCCGCCAAAACGCGTCAAACCATCCTAATGGAATAAAGAACACTTTTCTTTGATATTGATCCCACGGTGTCAGCGCCTGATTTCTCATGCTGGATCCAGGATTGGAAACTTTATATATATATATATATCGCACACAGTAATCCTTTCCAGGAAAAGCTCGCACTCGGGATAAGTATCACCACAATTTTATTCCAGAAAAGTTACGCGTTTCGACAGCAAGAGCTGTCTTGTTCACACAATTGCATATTGGGACAGGAGTTCCCTTCATAGGTATACAACATAGAAGAAGGACTAACATTTTGTTAACTAGTCAACTAGTCCTACTATGGCGGCCATATTTGAAAGGTGTATACATTTGTATAGAATACTGTTTTGTGGTTGTTACCACTGCAGTTGTGTACATATATACAATATTTACAATAAATATACAGTTCAGGATTCTCTCGACATAGTGCCTTAATGATCCTTAGTTTTGTACATATTTATATAAATGAAAAACTGTACACACTGATATGTATGTCTGTACATTAATAGATGTTCTCAATCCTATGAGATATCTTCAATCGAAATGTACAAATCATGTGTATATACAGGGCCGTTATATACTAGAAACAAATCCTACGGGGTAGACCTGTGTCCATAAAGAGAAGATAAAGTGAAAGATAGACCTTAACCAAAAAATCATATAAATGCAAATTCTTATCTGATTAGATAGGACCCTTGGAAGAAAGGGAGAGGGTGATCACGAATAATTACAACAGTCCAGATTTCGTACACCACATCCCTTCTTCCGGTAAGTAAAAAAGTGAATTTATAATTACCCTAGAAATCAGTCAAAAACATAAACACACGGTTTAGAGCAATGCAGTGTACAGTTATATACAGTTCAGACAATGAAAACGGTGACCAAAAGCCAGACATTATTCTTTCAGATGATAGTCCAGTTCTTCATCCAGATTGTGCCCTTTTGGATGTCTGGTTTCGAGATTAATAATCCACTTCGATTCGCGTTTACGAAGGGCAAGAGCTCTATTACCCCCTCTAGGGCCTAGAGGAACTTGTTCCAAGGCAAAAAAGCTTAGAAGATTGCTATTGGAACCATGACATGTTTCAAAATGTCTTGCTATGGGATAATGAGGGTCTTTGTTGTTGATGGCCCGCATATGCTCAAGGACTCTTTTTTTGGTCATGAGGGTGGTACTGCCCACGTATTTCATTTTACAAGGGCACATCAATACGTACACGCAGTAGGTTGAACTGCATGTCAGGAATTGTTCGATACTTTTGGGGGTATTTAGACCGGGGATGGAGACACTTTTTATCATACAACTGGTACGGCAGGCTTTGCAGTGCCCACAGGGGTAGAAGCCTTTAAGTTGGTGATCATTTACTGTCTTTTTAGCTGTGATGTCATTACGGACAATGATGTCTTTTATGCTTCTACCCTTTCTATACGTAAATTGGGGCCTGCGTGGCTCGCCATCTGCCATCTGCATCTGCTAATGGGCCCTAGACTTCAGTAACGGATCGTTGTTGTGGATATATATATATATATCACTGCTCCAAACCACACCAACAGCGAGTCACTCTTCAAAAGCGGGTGCTGCAGCGCGGTGGTGTACAGCGTAACACATCAAAGCTCAACTCCTTTTCAACTTCAACGAAAAGAAAGGCAGCACTCCCGGGATTTCAGCACAGATGAGTATTTATTTTCTATACAGACACGTTTCGGGAAAACTCCCTTTCTCGGTGTCAAACATTCACGCTCTGCGTGGCGCCATTTTTAAACAAGTATCTGGACCAAAAAGTCAAACACAAACGAGGGACAACCATACATCATTGCATGCTGGAAGCGCCATTTGTAAGTGTGGAATATTTACAGTTTACGCATTTGCTGACAACAACAAATTACCTTAATTGTCTATCACTGTATCATGTCATATGGCCGTGGATCGGCAATCGCGACCCAGCCGGGTCGCAAACTTACTCCTGTGCAATATTTACTAGATAGAAAACAGACAACAGCGTTTTGGGGACAAATTGCGCTGAACATTACTTTGGCGCCATGAAAGGTATTTTTAAGGGTTACTAACATTCTCCCAGAATGAGATGTTTCATTGTACATAATTGCAATTGAAAGACTCATTACTACTAGAAATCAAGCCGTGGATCGGCTATTGCAACCCAGCAGGGTTTCAATGTTTTATGAACACAGACTTATGCAAACACTATTGCGGCCATAGACAATTATATTACCTCATATGTATTTGGCCCTCATTATCAATACAGTGGTCCGATAAACTTTTACATCGTTTGCCTCGTTTTACTAATGGTAAACCCAACAAAATTAGAAGAAAAAAAAAAGAAGAAGAAGAAAAACGGAGCCGTCTAGTTGGCACATTCATTTTTAAACGCATTAATCTCATGAATTGGCTTCCATACTCAAAGCACCACAAAACATATTTAAACCCTCTGGTGGGCATAATTAATGCTGTAGAAGTTCACCAATTAGTAGCACAACCCCTATTATCTTTTAGAGGATGATTAACAAATCAGAGGCATATTTGTATTATGTTTTAACCACTTAGAAATTAGTTTACATTTTAATACATTTTGTCTGTGTATTGTGTCCTTCGCTATATGTTCGTGATAAAGCCGCCTGTGCCACTCAAATTCACTGTGTACATTATCATATCATGAAACAAATTTTCCATTATCTCTACATTCAAGCAATTCCATATTTTAAAATTCTACTGTCGTCTCTTTTTCTATTCCAAAGAAATTCATCTTGTCACAACAAACACCTCCAACAAAAACCCTTTTTATAAATGTACATAAAGTTCTTCACTCTGATTTAATCCCCATGGGGTCATTGTTCGGAAATTCAGGATTTGTCTTGATTCTCTACATCTCAGTTGTCTTTCCTGATCTCCACCCCTCTCATGTGGCAAGATACATTCCAGTGCATATGTCTTTAGGAGTTTCCAATCACTGTTGTGCGCCACCTCCATTTGTTTGGCGACTGCGTTGCTTCTATCTTTGTTTGTTGTCGCTCTGACATGTTCTAGAATGCGTTTTTTAAATTCATTTTTCGTGCTTCCAATATATTTTAACGAGCATGGGCACTCTATCACGTATATCACATGTGTACTCATGCAATCAATCAGTTGTCTTATCTGCCACATCTTTTTGTTGGGTAACATTACTTCCATTTTGTTTGTTGCGATTTGGCACACCTTACAGTGTTGACATTTTATAAATCCTTTGGTGTTGAGCCATTGGATTCCTTTTTTCTTTTTAGTATGGTCTTGATGATGACTCCGTATTAGTCTGTCTCTTAAGTTCATAGCTCTACGGAACGTGACAAGAGGGTGATTCCCCATTATTTTTCCAGTTGTTTGATCTAATTGTAATAGTTTCCAGTTTTTCCTTAAAATATTTACAATTTGTTTGGATTCCCTGGTGTAGTCTAGAACCAGTCTCACTTTTCTTTCCTCCGGTTTTTGGTCTCCTGTGGTGTTTCTTATTTCTTGTTTGGTTGTCAGGGCATCCTTCCGATTCTTCATATTTGCTCTTTGCCATCCTTTCATAATAATGTTTTTGTTGTATCCTCTGTTTTTAAATCTTTGGGCCATAGCTTTGCTTGTTTTTTCCCATTCATTCTCCTCTGAACATATTCTCCTCAATCTGAGGAATTCCCCATATGGTATATTTACCTTTACAGATGGTTTGTGGAAACTGTCAAAATGTAAGATAGAATTAGTAGCAGTTTCTTTCCTATGTAATGTTGTTTCTACTTTATTGTCCCGGATGTAAATCTCTGTGTCAAGGAAAATGGCTTTATCCTTACTGATCTTGTACGTAAATCTAATGTTAGAAGTAGAGGAATTTAAGATTTGGAAGTAGTTTTCAAATTCTTGTCTTGTTCCTTCCCATACTATCAGAAGATCATCTATGTATCTTGTCCATTTGGCAATTTTTTCTACAAAGATGTCGTTATCTGGGTGCCATGCAACTTGCTGTTCCCACCATCCCATAGTGAGGCAGGCGTACGCTGGGCTGAAGGAAAAACCCATGGCACATTCATGGATTTGCTGGTAAATTTCTTCTCCAAATAGAAAAACATTTTGTGTTAGACACATTTCCACCATGTCTATTAGCATCTGGTTGTGTCGGTTGAACTGGATGTCACGTTCTTTCAAGAAAAATGCACATGCATTTAAACCAATGTCATTGTCAATATTTGTATACAGAGATACAACATCCATTGTGACCATTAGGTAATTCGGTTGCCAAGGTAGATCTTCTAGGTGTTTGAGGAGGTCCGTTGTGTCTCTTAAGTATGAACTCAAGTTGGTTATAAACGGCATAAGAAAAAAGTCTATGTAGTTTGCCACCGGTTCCATTAGTGATCCTTTTGATGACACAATTGGCCTCCCTGGTGGTCTCAGTGGGTTCTTATGCACCTTAGGTAGAAAATAAATTGTAGCTGTTTTTGGATGTTCGGTGCTTAGGAATTTAATTTCCTCAAGGTCAATCAGATTATGATTGTTCCAAATTTTGAGTTTTTGATCAAGTTTCTCCTTGAAAATTTTAGTTGGATTAGTTTGCAGTTTTCTATAATATTTTTTATTATTCAGTTGTAGATGTGCCTCTGCCACATAGTCCTTTGTATCCAGAATGACGATATTTCCGCCTTTGTCGGCTGTTTTTATTGTTATTGTTTTGTCATCTGTTAGGCTTTTCAGAGCAATCCTTTCATCTTTTGATAGGTTATCTTTATATTTGAGTCCTTTGATTTTGTAAATGTCCTTAATGATTGCCTCTTGAAATAAATCAATTTTGTTCCCTTGGGGTAGTTGTGGGTAAAATTTAGATGGTACTTTCATCCCAGTCAAACCTGCTCCTTTTTGTGGTGCCACCCCTGATTCTGGGATGGTATCCTCGTCATTGTTTGTATCCAAATTTGTCATTGCTACCAACGTGGGTAAATCTGCTGATGTCAATCCTTCTTTTCCAAGCGTCAAGTCCATGCGTGTCTTTTTTTAGTTTTTGCATACATAGCCATTTTTTCATTTTCTTCAAAGGTTTTGGCTAACTTAATTTTCCTGATATATTTGTATATATCTATTCTGGTTTGTGCCATATTCATAGATTCTGTGGGGCAAAAGGTTATTCCTCTTTTCAATAAAGATGTTTCATTTTCATTGATGTTCCGGTTCGATAAATTCAAGACTACCAATTCTCCTTCCATTGTATTATTTATTTCTGCTTCTTCTGACGCATGGCTCTCGTTTCTGTTCCCACTTTTTCTGAGCCATTTCTTTCTTTGCCCCCTTCTGGTTGTTTTTTTAGTGATACTCCTAATCTGGGCACCCATCTGCGCCCTCGTCCTCTTCCTCTTGTTCCTTGGCTCTGATTGAATTCCCATGATCGCTGTTGGAGGACTAATCTCATATCCCCTAAAAAATCTTTGCTCTTTTGATTGATATTTTCTGCCCCATCCTCACTTGTCCCAGTTGACGTTAGTGATGTTGCATGCACTTGATGCACTTTGGTAACTTAGCCCCTTAAATCCTTGATTTTTGAAAATGTCATATTTTCTGGCATATATGAAAATACATCCATTTGTATAATCTTCCTCGTCGCGTTGGAATTTAGACTGTTTGCGGTTTCTCACCACTTCCTCATGTTTACTCACGTACTTTTCCAGATCTTCTTTTAGCTTGGTTTGTTCCGGGGTTAATTCCAATAAAGTTAATTCTTTTTCTAACTCAGCCAGTTCTTCTTTTATTTTTGATAGCGCAATCTCCAGATGTTTAATTAGAATTTTGATTAATCCTAATGATGATTCTAATACAAATTCTCCCCATTCATGCAGTAGGTCATCTGACACATCCTGTTGACTTGGCATCAAGGAGATTCTTAATCCTCTAGGGACTCTTTGAACTTCCATATATTTTTCAATGTTATTAATTCCCACCATTTATTGATCTCTTTCTTACTCAGTTTTTCCCACAACTTGAGCTTGCTTTTGGTATCCGTTTTCTGATTTTCATCTATATTTTTACTTTTATTGATCACAGTTGTCCTTTGTTCAAAAAAACGAGAGTCCAGTAGTTCCGTTCTCTCTGCATCTCGTTTATCCATTTTTATACTAAACAGTTGTACTTATATGCTGGAGACCGTATTGTAGTGTAGTTCCTATTTTCCCAATAGGCCCTGCGCATTGGAATAACATAAACAGTAGTATAGACGTAGAAGTACGGATCTTCCAGGTCTCCACTGACTATAGACGTAGAAGTGCGGATCTTCCAGGTCTCCACTGACTATGCTAAACTTAATTGGGTTTGTTACCAACTAGCTCAGAGGTCACTGGAAACTTTCTTGACTGAATAGGAAATGATCAGCTTCCCTGGTACAGACAAGAAGGGATTCAGTTTTCCAACAACCGCATAAACATGACAACTTTGCTCCTTAGAATAAGAGTCAATCTCTAGAGTCATGTGAAACAATAGACAGTTATTTTACTCAGTCAGTTTTGTGCAGATTACTTTCACCAATATGCAGAGAATAGAGAGACGGGCGTTTTCAATAAAAAGGTATTATTTATTGAACAGTCTTTCTTCTCGTACAAGAGAAATGAATTGCCACAATTGCAAGACTAGTTATTATAAAAAGTGCGTACAGTAAAATGAGGATTGCGAAATAATACTGTAAAAGCATTGATATGGTTTCTTAGCCATACAATGGTTTAAAATGAATAAAACATATATACATTCATATATACATTAGGCTAACGTACTCAACTGGTGCTTCTAACTACGCCTACCCCAGTGTACCTGCCCTAAGCCTAATACTCTCTAAGGGTTTAGTCAACACCATACCTCTGGAATAGAATGTTGGAGGTCTTGTATCTCCTTCCAGGACTCGATATCCCAGTCACTCGCAAGAGTAGGCTGGAAACGCCGGAGCTGGATTTTCTCGGCAGGAGAAAAGACAGCGTCTCTCTCAGCGCGTCGAGGAAGAGGAGGAGGGGCAGCGTCTGTGGGCAGCTTGTATCTGCTGGGCTTTGCAGGCGGACAGCTGTTCTGCTCCTATGTTCACCACACCATCGTTCGCTGATGTCGTTGAGGCAGCGTTAGCATCAGTATCAGCGTGGCAGCTTTTGCTTAAGGCAACGTTGGTAATATTTATACCTGAAAGGTGCCTGGTTTGACGTAAGTTTTTGGACATAAGACGTCAATAAAGATGTCACTAGGAAGTGATCATCTCCCAGTGCTCATTAGAGTTCTATTACTAATCAAAACATAGCAAGCGGGGCTTTCCCAGGTTGCTGAGTTTTTATCTTGTTGAAGAACTCGGAGTGTAATCTAGGAATCTTAGATAGTGGCTTCTGCTGTGTCATTTGCTCTAATGAGCTGCAGAGGAAGCTGCAGAGGAAGAGATTCTGAAATGTGGCTCTGATCGTGTGAGGCCAGAGACGAGTTTCTGAATATAGCATTTGATCGGTTATGCCAATATAGGGGTACAAAGGGATTATAGCCGTATAGGGGCATAAGGTCACAGTATTGATCGGGGTCCTAGATTAGAACGCAACACCCACTCCACGAATTTATGTCCATCAAATTACTAAAACTATATAGCAAAAGATGCATGTGTAACATTACCCACCCCAAAATACATATATGCATTTGAAATGGCGTATATGAAATACGTGGTAATTTTGGTACTGTACGTCTTTAAGCATAGAAATCATTCAAAATTATAGCATATGTAATCAATGAACGATTTTGCAAAAAATGTACACATGAAATATCTCTTAATACAGAAAAGAAGGGCGAGATAATTTCATCACATATAAATGCATTTGTTATAAAATGTGCTAGAGGCTGATGTAAAGTTATTATGTCTCTAGATTTACCTAAAAATAGAAGCTTCTGTTCTTTATGAATAGGTCTACTTTAAGCAAAGAATTTTTGTGCCAGAAAAAGGTAAATATTTTTTTAAAGTGTTCAATTAAAAAAAAAAATTCTTGTTGAACGGGGGAATAGAGTTCCAACGCTTTTCAGCAGTTTTTGTTGATCAAAACTGAAGGCCGAATTCAGAGTTCATGGGAACGCTGTGTGTCGGAATGCTTTTCTAAAATTATTGTTTCTGTTTGGGGGAGAACATCATATCAGACAGGCTCTCAAAGAATTGGTCTACAAAATCAGGTGACAGTTCGACCAAGTTCGATAGTGCTGTAACTTGGCAGGTGTGAGAATGATTGCTATCATCAAAGTCTGGATCAGCAATGCTCACAGAAGGTCGTACCTGGGTGATGTTGCTTTTATTTTTCGCTCCACTGTCACCACCTAGTCGTAGCACAGGAGTCTCAATGAATGCCGTCATCAGGATTGGTAGCCGCTGGGGACAACACAATGCGTGAGCCGTTATCGGACTTAGCAAAGTATTGATATCCATTGGTACTGCTGATGGAAGTGCAAGACAGATGTCCAACACGCACTCATCTCCGCATAGCATACATCGAAGCACAGGTAAGATGCAGGTCTGCCATATAGGTCTGAATGAAAGAAACCAGGGCATGTTCAGATCTCTCAGCCTGGCCAATCCAAGGACTCTAGTTATGCGGTCCCGGTAGCATATTGCTAGGATCGTTTCTTCCATCCTTGTAGGAGTCATGTCTGAGCTTTGGCTTGCCATATCGGAGCAGGAGGGTCAAAAATAAAATCCCTGCTACAAGTCCCAAAATAAGGGGTATGCCGCCAAAGACTGAATGTACAAAATTAGGAATGATTCCCAGAATTGCTTTGAATGGTGTTAGCAGTCCCGTAAAAATCGTCTTAAATACGCCTGGGATGCCTATGGCACTAGACATGTTAAGAATTTGGCTAAGCATTTCTGTGAAATGCACGGGGCAATTTGTTGATAAAAGGTCATGTATCTCCGTAGCCGTCCTTGCAACTAGGAGATCATACGTCTCTTTTGATGACGTGATGGGCACTGTTGTCTGCAAAAGCACAGACTTCATTCTGCTTAAAGTATCAATTCGTATAGAAGAGAAATTCAAACGAGGCCAAATGGGAGTCTCAGTGTCTCCAGGGCCGTTTGGAAACAATGCTTGCATACAGCATTTGACCATGGATGTTACGCTTACGAGATAGGCTTTTCCTGGCAAAAGGCCACAACAGCTGTGATCTGTTATTAGAATGTAACTCCCATTTGCGAGTTGCAAAAAGAAAGGCTCTATCTGCGTTGCAGGTGTGACATGTTGGTGGCATGAAAGGTTGTTAGAATTTCCTTCACAGGCTCCGTGTAAATTAATACCTTGGCACAAAAGTATACCGCTTAGTGAGTGTTTGCAATTTTCACCACTAAGAAATACATTTTTGTTGCTGTCACTATAGCATGTGTGTGTGTATGGTAATTTCCATGTTGACTTAATGTATCCTTTACCCAATCGTTCATACTGGCCAGTAGGTATGTATTCAAGGCAATTTTTAAATCGGAAAGTTGTTATCGGAATTGTGATAATCCTGTGTATTATCCATTCAATGACATGCCTTTCTGACATTGTCAAAGGTAATCTCTCAAGTTTTTCGATGCTCAGGATTGTATAGTCTGCTCCTTTCTGTGCCAAGCTGATTTGTTTATCAGTAAGGTTAAAGATGGAAAACAATGACGTTGTGTTTATTAAACGCCAAGGCACATAGCCTGAACGAAGATTTTGCAGCGTCCAGCCTAACTGTACAATAGAACGCAATTGTGACTGGCCATGCTTTAACATTAGCAAGTCTTTGTCTATTATATCAATGGCAGATGATACAATGCTGTCCAGTGAATATATTCTGGAGGACAGAGTCATTAATCCATTGTCCACTACAGAAAGGGATTTTTCCAAATTAATACGATCAATTTCTCGTATTTTTTCAGCTGTTTCAATTTGTGTGACTTTCCAAGCCTCGTTGTATACCGCATAGATACTGGTCGCTATGAAACGCTTTTGACGCTGTTTGCGTGGTCCCATAATAAAATCGCGCAAATCAGCACCATCTTTAAGTAAAGACAAGTGTTGCTTAATTTCAGCCAGTGTGGATGATTCTAGCCATTCAAGGCAGAGCTTCCCTACACTGTATGTTGTTACTATCCCTGGATGTTGTCTCTGGGAGTATCTAGGGTCTTGTCTGGACATTGTTAACCCTTGTGTTTTATTCAGGAATCTATCTTGACAGTTGTTTGTGTCAGTAGGCCAGATTAACCACTTTTTCCAATCAGGATGTGTTCTGTTTAGATGTAAAATGTTTGATACGTCTATCTCAATATCTGTTGTTGCATTATCAGGTATTGGCTTTGGAATAGACGGTTTGTTAAGGTCCTTGATCTTAGCTAGGCCAAGACAGGTTGTTTGGTGAATTGTTTCATTTAAAAATATTATTTGTTCTGGGATCATGCAGGCTCGAAATAGTGCTTCTAGGCCTTGTACCTGCCACTCTTTTGTACCCCAGATGGTTTTTGTTTCAATGTTATTTTTCCAATAATCAAAACCAAATGTCATCATTTTTTCATAAAATGCTTCTGAATATATCAATTTTTTTATTTGTCAGCATTGTTTTCAATCCTGTTTTATCTAACAGTTTATAATAAAACGTTTCTGCATCACTGGTGTTAAACCCTGAGAAGTACTTGAATTTCTCATAGAATGTTTTAGAACTGCTTTTAGGTGGTGTAGCACAATGTTCCCATTGGTTATACTTAAAAACATTTCTAGGCTGTGCAGATTTATGCAAGTAATGGTCACCATAGTGTGTGTAGCAGAACATCTGTTCATAACTAGACGAACCTTGTAAATAATCATGATCTGTGAATCTAGCTGACATTACTAAATCAGACATCACAATACTTTCAAAGTCCCAATCATCAGAGAATGTACTAGGTTTTACAAAGTCACTTAAGGAAACCTTGAATTGATGAGGATACTTCAGGATTTCGACCGGACCATATATTTCATAGTCAGTTTTCTCCCATACTACCCCACCGGGTATTGGAATGGCTGTGACATTTACTGTTGACAGTTCTCTTTTCTTCACGTGGGATGATCTGTGTGGTTTGAGGACTAAGTTGATGTTCTGACTTGCTGTGTCCATTGAATTGTAATAAACTTTCCTAAAATTAAAACTAAAATTAGGCATAGTAGGAGTATAAATACCCCTGAAATAATCCAATGCTCAATTAATGGTGCATCCAGATATACTTCTTTGATTTGTTGAAAAAGTTCTGTTGCTTTTTCTTTAAAAGTCTTTTTTGTTTCTGGCATTACTTCGGGGTTGCTTTGATCCTCAGAAAAGTTATCTAAGTTGATGAAGTAGCCAGAGGCAGTTCTGTCAATTGTTGGGATTGTTCTTTCAATTTGTCTTTCGGTAGCACATTCTGATGCCACATCATTGTAGACTGGTGTTTCTTGACAAACTGTTTCAATCTGTGTCTCAAGAGGCACGAGTTCCATGGCATTATTGCGTAGTCCCTCTCTGTGCACTGCAGGCTGATCGAATGTGATTAGTCTTTCATTTTGAACCTCTTGGATTGTTGCAAGTTTGGGTATTCTATTGTTTCTCGGGAGTCCACTGGGCCTACTGTTGATTATAGGCCACGTGCTTGTGGTTTTACCAGGTCGATTGATACAACTCTGTTCTCCTTTTTACCAGCAAGGGGCGGTAGTACTACTGATCTTGTTCCGTTGACTGCTAAGACAGGTACTGCTTTTCTGTAAGAAGGCCCAAATTCCTTCTTCACCACTATTTTTTCTCTGACTAGATCCCCAATCTTTGGAATCCAGACAGGCCTTGCTGGGGTTGGTGGTGCCTCGTCAGTGGTAGTTGGCTGTTGCTTTAACTTTATGTTGCTTAAGGATTTTCTTGTTTCATTCAAGTCCTGTAAAACAGCCAAACGGTATTTGATGTCAAAGTCTGTTTTCTTATCTTGTACCACTGATACCTGACTATCTAAGTCCTGAATTCCCATTCTAGTTCCGAACAATAGTTCGTATGGGCTGAAAACTTTTAGAGAATTTCTTGGCAAGTTGTTTAGACTTAACTGGACACTTATTAAATGTTTGACCCACCCAGCACCTGAACCTAATACCTTCGCTCTTATAGATTGCTTTATGTCCCGGTTTTTTCTTTCTACCACACTGTTCCCTACGGGGTGTGACAGACAAGAATACCGCAATCCAACGCCCATGCTGGCCATGGCCTCCTTATAAGCTCGAGAGCTGAAAGCAGGACCCTGGTCAGAATGGAACATGGCAATTGCGTATGTGCCGATGAAGACTCGCAGATATTTTATAACCGTTCTGGCGTCAGCCGAGCGCTGGGGCCACATCCATATGAATCTGGTGCAGGAGTCCACTGCGACCATGATATATTTATAGTTCCCGTTCCTCTGTAGGGGACCACAGTGGTCCAGGTAAACACATGCAAATGGTTTATCTGAGATGAGAAGGGGTGTCTGCGCTGGTCGTTTTACTGTTGATACTTTCATTCTTTGGCATATTTTGCATTCTAATACATACTTCTTAGTTTGTATTCTTATGCGAGGCCACCAATATCTCTGTTTTAATAGTGATATTGTTGCGGAAACGCCAGCGTGT
Source organism: Lissotriton vulgaris (assembly GCF_964263255.1). Taxonomy (NCBI): domain Eukaryota; kingdom Metazoa; phylum Chordata; class Amphibia; order Caudata; family Salamandridae; genus Lissotriton; species Lissotriton vulgaris. Next base: position 38,499 of record NW_028250615.1, on the reverse strand, counting down.
GCAGAAGCAAGCCCTTCGTGTGCCACTTTGATTAGTCCTAACCTGTGTTCCATGTTTGGAATTACTCTATCCCCCACTCCAGGGATTCGAGCAAAAGGAACATTATTCGTATCTGTTAAATATAAGTACTTTTCTGGAAAGCCTTTTGGGAGTGTTTTCTTATCATCTTTTACTGACGCACTGACAGCTTGTAGAATGTCGCTGTCCATTTTTGTTTGTGACCGAGTAATCGCAGCTACGGAAGCCGTTTGCACAGCTGCCTTCGCGGTTTCATCAGCCAATGAATTCCCTGCACTGTGAACGCCATCACGTTGATGACTCAGAGTGTGTATCACGTGAGTCTTTTGTAGTTCTTTATGTAAAAGAACTACTTGTTCCCAAAGCATTTTATGCTTTATTGTGCCACCTTTTGCATCTTTGAAACCATTTTCCACCCAATTCTGCAAGTATTCATTATAAGATTGTACGCAATAATAGGAATCGCACACTATTAGTGTGGGGAATTCGCAATCGGTATTTTCTAGCGCCATCTTAAATACTACCAATTCAGCTCGTTGAGCTGAGCAATCTCCTAGAGATTGTGTTTTAGTGACCATTGGTCTAAATTTTCCTTTGTGCCAACGACCTTTAACAATCGCGCATGCAGCACTGTAAGCTTGTTTGCCCCCAACTGCGGGTTGTGCTGATCCGTCAGTATATATAATACTTCCATATTCTTCTAGAGGCAGGATTTCAATTGGCAGAGGACATTCATATTCATATTGTAAAAATTCATGTGTCTTTAAGTTAGGATCAAATTCATAAACTACGTCTGTTGCAGCAAGAGAATTAACCCACTGGATCCATCTCGGATGCAAAGCTTTAGCATTAGGAATGCTTGCTTTCGTTTTACTAATGGTAAACCCAACAACTCATACTCAAAGCACCACAAAACATATTTATTTATTTTGTGGTGCTTTGAGTATGGAAGCCAATTCATGAGATTAATGCGTTTAAAAATGAATGTGCCCACTAGAGGGCTCAGTTTTTCTTCTAATTTTGTTGGGTTTACCATTAGTAAAACGAGGCAAACGATGTAAAAGTTTATCGGACCACTGTATTGATAATGAGGGCCAAATATATATGAGGTAATATAATTGTCTATGGCCGCAATAGTGTTTGCATAAGTCTGTGTTCATAAAACATTGAAACATATGAAGAAATGACTAAAAACTACATTTCCCATCGAACTTCCTGTAAAATCCCAGGAAGTGGGATCAGCAACAGAAAGTTTGTGGCGGGTCCTTCGAAAATATAGGAGTTTGTACACTTTTGCATTTACCGTGAACAAGCGACTGTGGGTTGCGAAACGCGTTGGTTTTGTAACTTAATATGCTGGAGTTTGGACAAATAAACTAAAGGATTGGGAAAGAAACTCTTTTGTGAGTGCGGACTTATTCTCTTATCATAAGGGATTTGTGTAATATACGAAAGCGGGGCTCTGCTTAGTAGTCCATTGGACCGCAAAAGTTTGAGCCAAGGCTGTGGATATGTATATATATATATATATATTCACAGAAAAAAACAGAGGTTTCAGGGACATTATAGTTAGGAAATGTGCTTTTTAAAGTGCTGTCATTTGCGATGTCATCAGTAATGTCATCAGTGATGTCACTGACCTTGTCATGAGTGATGTAATGTCGGGATTGAAAGCAGCGCAAGAACACGCACGCGCCACTAACCTGTTTCGATGGCCAGCAGAGACGATAAGACGATAGTCCTCCCAACTCCCCTCAGCACAATACCCAACAATGGGACTATCACCACTATCTGAGCATGTACGGAAGGGCGCCGTGAGGTGGAATGGCAATGGGGTGTCTGATGTTCCCTTCACTCTCTGGTCGAGGTTTACCCACAAAGTCACCGGTATTGATATACTGCAGGGAGAGGAGAAGACAGAGAGCAGAAGATAAGTACCACAAACTGCTATTGCCTGGACTCCCTTCCCCTCTGCCTCTAGACTCACCCACTCTTCTACACCTGACGCCGTGAATGAATCCAGATAATGTACAATACACGGTTATGGGGGTCTTGCCAAAAGTACTGAGAAGTTATCTTCACTTCTCTGTCTTCGAACACCTCCGTTGGCTAATATTAGGTACTGGTGGGTTTCTCGTACGAGGTGTTATATGGTACACAGACAAAATATCGATTTTTAAATATCGATATGCAAAAATATCGAAGTTTAAATATCGATATACAAAAATATCGAAGGTAAGTAATATCGACAGTCTAAATATCGATATTGGTATGATATCAGTAATATCGAAGTTGTAAATATCGATGTCAATAATATCGAAATTAATATCTTTGATGTTACTAATATCAATTTTTAAATAAATTTAGTGTATATTATATTGTATTTATTATGTTTTATTATTTATTTTTAATGTTATTTTATTAAATATTGTCTTTTACTACTGTAGCGGGTTGTGGGTTTATAGGGGAATAGGGTGGGAAGTAATTTAATTATGTTAAATTAATTATTAATTAGTAGGAATTATTAATTAATTAATTGAGAATTAATGTTAAATAATTTTTAATTAATTTATTAATTGATAAATATGTTCTGTAGCGGGTTATGGGTTTATAGGGGAATAGGGTGGGAAGTAATTTAATAATAATTAATTAATTGATATATGTTTGTACATATTTTAAAAAATTAATTGGTAATTAATTTCTATTAATTAGTTAATTAATTATTATAATTTTTTTCATATTTATAATTATTAATTAGTTGGTAATTAATTATTATTAATTATTTAATTAAATTAATTAAAGTAATTTTTATATATATTATTTATTGTTATTAATTAATTAATTGTGCAAAATAATATTAATTGTTAAATTAAATTAATTACAGCAAATGTGCTAATATATTTACTTTATTGTTATTGTTAATTAATAATTAATTGGTAATTAAATAATATTAATTAATTTTGGGTACAGGGGTATTTTTAGGGTTCAGGGTCAGTTTTCAGTTCATGGGTAAAGGGGTATTTTTAGGGTTCAGGGTCAGTTTTCAGTTTTTGGGTAAAGGGTTATTTTTAGGGTTCAGGGTCAGTTTTCAGTTCATGGGTAAAGGGGTATTTTTAGGGTTCAGGGTCAGTTTTCAGTTCATGGGTACAGGGGTATTTTTAGGGTTCAGGGTCAGTTTTCAGTTCATGGGTAAAGGAGTATTTTTAGGGTTCAGGGTCAGTTTTCAGTTCATGGGTAAAGGGGTATTTTTAGGGTTCAGGGTCAGTTTTCAGTTTTTGGGTAAAGGGGTATTTTTAGGGTTCTGGGTCAGTTTTCAGTTCATGGGTAAAGGGGTATTTTTAGGGTTCAGGGTCAGTTTTCAGTTTGTGGGTAAAGGGGTATTTTTAGGGTTCAGGGTCAGTTTTCAGTTTGTGGGTAAAGGGGTATTTTTAGGGTTCAGGGTCAGTTTTCAGTTCATGGGTAAAGGGGTATTTTTAGGGTTCAGTGTCAGTTTTCAGTATTTGGGTTAAGGGGTATTTTTAGGGTTCTGGGTCAGTTTTGGGTTTTTGGGGTACAGTCGTACAGGGTAAAAATTAAATAAATTTAAATTAAATCAATTAAATGAAATTACAAAATATAAAATTACATTAAATTATTACGTTTTTAATTTATTTTAAATGTATATGTATTAGTTTTAATTTTTTAATTATGTTTTAATATTTTTATTTAATATTTGTAACATTATATGTATTTTATAATTATTTTAACATTATTATTAATACATTTAAAAAAACGATATTTTTAATTCCGATATTTTTGTACTACGATATTATTTTTTCGATATTTTTGTACTTACCTTGTTAGGGATAGGATTCCGATATTTTTGACTTCGATATTTTTGTCCCGATATTTTTGTATGTCGATATTTTTGATTTCGATATTTAGTCAGACATTCGTGTTATATATATGCTTCGTAGTGACCACAATGGTAATAGTTCCAGGTATCCAAGAAGGTCTAATCCAATTAGAACTGCAAGTGTTTAGACTATTGAACCCCAAAGTAAACGAAAATCAAAAGGATGTGCACTCCGCACATATGCGACAAAAGGTTTACCAGATAAACAAAAGAAAACGTAGGAGGCGAGCCCGCACTCCACAGGTATACTTGCAGTAATCGAACAACTGGAAGACTGCAGGATACGGCTTGCATTACACGAACCCACAGGAACTCTGACCTCGCAGGCTCTTTGTCGGCGAGAAGCTGGAACACTCGAACTCTGACCTCGCAGGCTCTTTGTCGGCGAGAAGCAGGAACACAGGAACTCTGACCTCGCAGGCTCTTCGTCGGTGAGAAGCTGGAACACAGGAACTCTGACCTCGCAGGGTCTTCGTCGGCGAGAAGCAGGAACACAGGAACTCTGACCTCGCAGGCTCTTCGTCGGCGAGAAGCAGAGATGCACTGAACTCCAGGAACACACCATCCGACTCGATGGAGAACCCGAAAACGAATTGACAAGCACTGTTCCGTTCTTTGGGAGGAGTTTAAATAGAGTCCTCCCATTGTCTCCAGCGCCGCATGGCCTTCTGGGACATGTAGTATTTCCTTAAAGGACGCTCAACACAGAGTTTCTGTCTCCCCGCTACGCCGGCATTGGCGATCGCTACAGTACCCCCTCTCGAGGACTGCCGTCCCGGCGGTCGACCCGGTTTACCAGGGTTTCTCTCATGGAATTGAGCAACCAAGTCAGGACAATAAAGGTTATCCACAGGTTCCCAGGTCCGGTCTTCAGGACCATATCCCTTCCAATCAACCAGGTATTGAATCCTGCCACGCACCATGTGAGAATCCAGGATGGACAAGACCTCATATTCGTCCTGACCCTCAATCTCCATAGGTCGGGGGCGTTCTGGTAAACGAACGCCCGAAAGGCAAGGAGGTAGGAGTGACACGTGAAACACAGGATGTATCGACCACGACACAGGCAGAGAGAGTTTCATGGCCACGGAATTCACCACCTCACTAATACCATAGGGACCAACAAACTTGGGCTTCAATTTACTAATCCCTTTCAGGTGCAGGTTATGTGTGGAAAGCCAGACTTTATCCCCCACCTTATACTCAGGTTCCAGGGACCTTCTCCTATCAGCAAAGAGCTTCTGGGCTGCTTGGGCTTTTTCCAAACAGTTCCGAGCGTCTATCAGGATTGCCCTAAGATGAGCATGATGTTCATGAATGGTAGGAACCAAGGATTCAGCCGGCCAATCGAAGGGAAGCATGTTTGGGTGAAATCCATAAAGGCAAAAGGAAGGAGAACATCCCAAGGTAGCATGTACAGCATTATTGTAAGCAAATTCCGCCAACCATAAAAGGGTGGTCCATTCAGTGGTGTTTTGCAATGTAAAACAGCGAAGATATTGTTCAAGAGTTTGATTCAAGCATTCTGTTTTACCATCCGTTTGTGGATGGTAGCTGGAGGGCAGGCGTGCGTCGATCTGGAGGATGGTACAGAGAGCCTTCCAAAAACGAGACGTGAATTGTGTCCCTCGATTCGTTATTAACACACTCGGTAATCCATGCGCTCGCACAATGTGTTGCAGGAAAATTCTAGCCAACTCCCAGGAGGAAGGCAGACCAGGTAAAGATACAAAATGTCCCATTTTCGTAAGATGGTCAACTACCACCAGAATGACTGTCTGATTAGCACAGGGGGGCATCTCTACAATAAAATCCATTGACAAGGTATGCCATGGCTTAGGTGGAATCGGTAACGGATGCAGTAGATCCGATGGTTTGGTATGACTGGTCTTTCCTTGGGCACAAATTGCACAATTTTTTACGTATTCCTTCACGTCAGCTCGGACACTAGGCCACCAAAACGATCGTTCCACGGTAGCGGTAGTCTTGTAAATGCCCATGTGTCCACCCAATACAGAATCGTGGGCCCATTCCAACACCTGGTGCTGTAACTCGGTCCGGGGTATGTACAATGCATGGTAATGATACGCTAGTTGGTCCTTTTCACATCGATGTGCTGGCTCTTCTTGGACCCAGGACGGTATGTCCAGGTCAGATAGGGCAACTCTGACGTCCTCTAGGAAATCTTTGGAGGTGATCAAGGCAATAGATGCCTCCGAGCGCTCTGTCTCCTTAAGAATAGAAGGGGGTTCAGTGGGGGCAATTGCCTCCTCATCCCCCAATCTGGAGAGTGCATCTGCTTTTCCGTTACGTGTTCCAGGTCTATACTTGATCACGAAGTCGAAGTCGGAAAAGAAAAGTGTCCACCTCAGTTGACGGGGAGTCAATGCCTTTGCCGTTTTTAGAAACAACAAATTACGGTGATCCGTAATGATTTCCACTGTATATAACGCCCCTAGGAGATAATGTCTCCACTCCTCACAAGCTCTTTTGATGGCAAGGAGCTCTTTGTACGTGATGGTATAATTGACTTCACAGGGCGTGAGCTTCTTTGAGTAATATGCCACTGGATGGAGTTGCCCTATGGAAGGGTGACGTTGTGACAAGACTCCACCGAGGGCATACTGGGATGCATCTGTTTCCAGAATAAATGGCAACTGAGGGTCTGGGTGTCTAAGAATGGGTGCTTGGGTGAACCTCTCCTTAAGAAGTTGGAATGACCCCTCCGCCTCTTCTCCCCATATGAAAGAAACGTTCTTTCGCAAAAGGGAAGTGATAGGATGAATGATCTTGGAGAAATCTTGAACGAATCGCCAATATTAATTGGCAAAGCCAAGAAAGCTTTGCACAGACTTAACATTCTGTGGCGTTTTCCAGGTCAGTATGGCGTCAACCGTACTCATGTCCATCCTGAACCCTTGAGCATCAATCACATACCCCAGAAAGGCTACCTCCTGAACATGAAAGAGGCATTTCTCTAACTTGGCATACAGCGAATTTTGTTGTAACCGTCCCAACACGGTCTTTACATGTGTGATGTGTTCCAAAAGAGATGCTGAATAAATCAGAATGTCATCAATGTAAACCACACAAAAGGATTCCAAACACCCCCTTAACACCTCGTCCATGAAATACTGGAAGGCGGCCGGGGCGTTGCAGAGGCCAAAAGGCATCACCCGATATTCGTAGAGGCCGAATTTGGTCCTAAATGCAGTTTTCCACTCGTCTCCTTTTTTTACACGAACAAGATGGTAAGCTCCACGGAGATCGAGTTTGGTGAAATATCGAGCTCCCTTCAATTGATCCATCAAAACGGGGATCAGGGGTAGAGGGTAACGGTTCTTAATGGTCACTCTGTTTATGGTTCTATAGTCAATACAGGGTCTTAACTCTGCGCAGTCCTTCTTTGGCATAAAGAACATGGGCGAAGAGGCAGGAGAGTTGGAGTGTCTTATAAACCCAGTAGCCAAATTCTCATCAATGTAGGTCTTCAGATACAGAGTCTCTTTTTCCGTCAAAGCATATACCCTACTGCAAGGAATATCCGCACCAGGGACGAGATCTACACGGCAATCATATGCACGATGAGGAGGTAGTTGGGTGGCCTTTTTCTTGTCAAATAAGGCGTGAAACTCCCGGTACTCAACCGGCAGGACCGTGGCACAGCAAAACAAGTCAGCGGTACATGCACTCGCTAAGTAAGTAGCGGGTGAGGGTTCGGGTGTGGAGTTACAGATTACCTTGTTCTGACAATGCTCTTTCCAATATTCAGAGGTCATACTGACAGTACGTGAATGACCAGCTAACTAAAGGATCATGTAAAGTGAGCCAGGGCATACCCAGGATAAGACAGAATTGCGGGGCATCAATGAGATCAAACTGGATGTGTTCATGGTGGTCCAACCCAAATTCCATCAATAAAGAAAGGGTGTGGTACACTACAGGGCCCGATGAAAGGACCGTTCCGTCCACTGCCTTAACGGTCTCGGGTGTCCGTTTCTTTTCACAGGGATACCCATTCTGAATGCGAAGTCTTGATCTATATAGTTCCCCGTGGCCCCTGAATCCAACAGGGCATCGACTTGTAATGGGTTCTGGGTCGTGATCCATAGTGACACGCTTACGTTCATATGTGCGACAGCAGGGTGAAGGGTATTTGCTACAAAAGGGGAGACCATGTTAGGCGGATGTCTCAAATCAGAGGTCTCAATCTGATCCGAGACCTTCAGTTTTCCGACGGCTCCCTCGAGTTCATGGTGGCTGTACGCGGGGAAGGGGATTCCTTCCTGGAACGTAATTCCTGGCTCTACACTCTTTAATAAAATGTCCCTCTTTGCCACAATACAGACAAAGTTTGAGTCTCCGTCTCCTGTCCTTTTCTTCCATAGTGAGAGGACCACGAATCCCTCCAATCTGCATCGGTTCAGGTCCTTCAAGGGCCTTGGTTTTGTCCTCACCCCCCTGCCTGGGTCTTGCCATAGGATAGAAAGGCCTGTTGTCTCCCCTGTTTCTGCCCCCTTTCCGTTCCAACAACCGGTGGTCCAGTTGGACAGTTAAATCAATGAGTTCCTCACAAGTAGAAGGCAGTTGCACCACCTGTGCTAACACATCCTTCAGTTCACCCCTCAGGCCCTGATAAAACAAAGAAATCCTTTTCTGAACCGGCCAGTCTGTTTCTACAATTAGGCAGTTAAACGTGGTAATGTAGGACAATAGGTCTTGCGATCCTTTTTGTAGAGTCATCAACTCGCGGTGTGGGTCATCATATGGGACTTTCTGTCGAATAACTTCCTTAACTCAAGGCAAAAATCAGAAAAATCATGTAGCACAGGGTCATTTCGTTCCAGTAAGGGGATGGTCCAACTGGACGCATTCCCTCCCATATATGACATCAGAAAGGCTGTTTTGGAAGCCTCATCCTGAAAGACCATAGGCTTACATAAGAAGTGAAGATGGCATTGATTCAGGAACGTCTCGAATTTTTTAGGGTCTCCATAAAACCTTTCGTGAGGAGCAAGAGGTATACCATGGTTTTGGATTATGTGTACAGTTGGATTGGCCTCGGTAGAGGCGGAAGGAGCCGCAAAAGATCCCCCTGGTTGGAAGGAAAGAGGCGGGGGCAAAGTGGCCGGTCTAATCAACGGTTTCACTACAGGCTCCTTAAGCGCAAGATCTGACATCTCTCTACGCAATTCGGATACCTCTTTATATAAGGCTTGATTCTCTGTGCGAGAGGTCTGGACTTCTTGTTGTAATTCTGTAAGCTCTCCAATAAGGAGGTAAGGATGGTGTTCGTATCCATCGTCTAGGCTGGACGGTATTCTTGGGCTTGTCAATCTGTCAGGATTGAAAGCAGCGCAAGAACACGCACGCGCCACTAACCTGTTTCGATGGCCAGCAGAGACGATAAGACGATAGTCCTCCCAACTCCCCTCAGCACAATACCCAACAATGGGACATTCACCACTATCTGAGCATGTACGGAAGGGCGCCGTGAGGTGGAATGGCAATGGGGTGTCTGATGTTCCCTTCACTCTCTGGTCGAGGTTTACCCACAAAGTCACCGGTATTGATATACTGCAGGGGGAGGAGAAGACAGAGAGCAGAAGATAAGTACCACAAACTGCTATTGCCTGGACTCCCTTCCCCTCTGCCTCTAGACTCACCGACTCCTCTACACCTGACGCCGTGAATGAATCCAGATAATGTACAATACACGGTTATGGGGGTCTTGCCAAAAGTACTGAGAAGTTATCTTCACTTCTCTGTCTTTGAACACCTCCGTTGGCTAATATTAGGTACTGGTGGGTTTCTCGTACGAGGCGTTATATATATGCTTCGTAGTGACCACAATGCTAATAGTTCCAGGTATCCAAGAAGGTCTAATCCAATTAGAACTGCTAGTGTTTAGACTACTGAACCCCCAAGAAACGAAAATCAAAAGGATGTGCACTCCGCACATATGCGACAAAAGGTTTACCAGATAAACAAAAGAAAACGTAGGAGGCGAGCCCGCACTCCACAGGTATACTTGCAGTAGTCGAACAACTGGAAGACTGCAGGATACGGCTTGCATTACACGAACCCACAGGAACTCTGACCTCGCAGGCTCTTCGTCGGCGAGAAGCTGGAACACTGGAACTCTGACCTCGCAGGCTCTTCTTCGGCGAGAAGCAGGAACACAGGAACTCTGACCTCGCAGGCTCTTAGTCGGCGAGAAGCTGGAACACAGGATCTCTGACCTCACAGGCTCTTCGTCGGTGAGAAGATGAACACAGGAACTCTGACCTCGTAGGCTCTTCGTCGGCGAGAAGCAGAGATGCACTGAACTCCGGTGGGGACACTCCATCCGACTCGATGGAGAACCCGAAAACGAATTGACAAGCACTGTTCCATTCTATGGAAGGAGTTTAAATAGAGTCCTCCCATTGTCTCGATCTCCAGCGCCGCATGGCCTTCTGGGACATGTAGAATTTCCTTAAAGGACGCTCAACACGGAGTTTCTGTCTCCCCGCTACGCCGGCATTGGCGATCGCTACATGTAATATGTGACGTCATCAGCAGTACATTTCGGGGGCGCGAGTTATAGTTAGCTCAGCTAACTATAACTGCTGAATTTCTCCGGTTTTGTGCAAGTGAAATGTCAACCTAAACTATAACATCACTCTAACCTTTGGTTTTTCCTATGAATTTCTAAGGTTGTTTAAAATGCAAATTCCTAACTATAATGTCCCTGAAAGCTCTGTTTTTTTCAGTGAATTTCTAAGGCTTTTTAAAAGTTAATTACTAACTATAACGTCCCTGAAACCTGTGCTTTTTTCAGTGAATTTCTAAGGTTTTTTAAATGCTAATTTCTAACTATAACGTTCCTGAAACCTGTGTTTTGTTTTAGTGAATTTCTAAGGTTTTTTAAATGCTAATTCCTAACTATGCCTACATAGGTAAGACACGTGCACAAAGAGGAAGAAAGGTGCAGAAAGAAGCAAGAGAAGTGCAGAAAGAGGCAAGAGAGGTGCAGAAAGAGGTCTACTTCGACTGTACCTTTCCACAGACTCCTACAAAGTAGCCTAATCAGTAATCCGTCTCCCAAGATGTCTTAAACTTCACTTTTCTCTTTAAGGTTCACTGTTCATTGACTGCGCAGAATGTTATGCCTGCCAAATGTAAAAGATCCTAACCATCTCACTGTTGTAAGTCTCACCAAATTTGTGTACAAGAAGGAGTGTGTATTAATTTCTGAGCGTAATACCGGGCACATGGAAATTCAATAGTATATTTGAGGGTCTCTATAACACCTGCATACGTAAAACATGTATGCCTGTGCAACCGAATGACAGAGCAGAACTGAGAAGATTTGACCACCTATAGGAAAAGCTACCCGCCTTTTAAGCTACCATCTTGAGATGCATAACACATGTAAGAATACATGTACAAGTAGACATATACCTCAGTCATGAGAGCACGCAGACCTTTAAACTTGGCACCTTGCACTTCCCATTTAAGTACAGAAAGAGGTGAGAGTAGTACAGAAAGAGGCAAGAGAAGTGCAGAAAAAGAGAAGTGCAGAAAAAAACAAGAGAGGTGCAGAAAGAACAAGAAATATGTAGAAAGAGGCAAGAGAAGTGCAGAAAGACACAAGACAAGTACACAAAGAGGCAAGAGATGTGCAAAAAGAACCAAGAGTGGTGCAGAAAGAGGCAAGAGAGGTACAGAAAGAGGCAAGAGAGGTGCAGAAAGAGGCAAGAGAGGTGCAGAAAGAGGGAGAAGGGTACAGGAAGAGGCAAGAGGGGTGCAGAAAGAAGCAAGAGAGGTGCAGAAAGAGGGATACAGAAAGAGTCAAGAGAGGATGGTACAAATAGAAGAAAACAAAAACAGAAACAAAGAGAAAGAGAAAGGGACTCTGAAGCACTGCTGTGTTAAGATGAGAACCCTCACTCACCCTAGGATGAGATGTTACATCATAGGGCCCCCTCTTCGCACTGGGACTGCATGGTACCCAGTGTGGGCTACTACTCTCCCGTAGGAGAGGAGCGGAGGTTCTTTTTGTCAACCACACTACAAGTTCTTTTTTTTGTGTGGGGAGAGAGGGGCAGAGTGCAAACGAAAAATTGTGTGTGGGTTAAAACTATCTCTTGGTGGGTAAGGACAATTTTCATTCTGGTACCCCCCAATGGATAGAGTTAAAAAAAGTTTGGTGAAATAGGGATATGGATAGATTTCCCTATTCTATATTCTGGTCAACATTTTTTCTGCCCATGGGGGCGCTAGAGAGCCCAGAGCAAGGTGGCTGCACTTTAGTGCTGCTCTGCTGGTCGAGTCCACCATGGCTGCACCAAGCGTGTCCTGACTCCCAGACTGCAGAGGAACACTTTGGGGCTGTTGTTTTTGCTGCTATGTGCCTCTAAACGCCTTTTACAGCGGGACCTCGCTCGGCGCAAGATGGCGGCCCCGGAGGGAAATCATCATTGAACTCTCCTAAAGGGAATCCTCCTACCCCGGTGCTGCGACCTGAGCTCATGGCAGCTGTTCAGTGTTGTGGACCTGCCCCGACCGCCAATCTGTCATCAGCACGCTGCGGTGGGACTGGGCTCTACGCTCGCTCATCCCCACAGCAGGAAGGTCAGCCACCATTACCTAATCCGACACATTGAGGTGAGACGACTGTGCTGCGGCACCTGCCCATTCCAGCAGCTGCGGAAACAAGGAGTACTCTGAGCACTCTGAGAGTGGTGGAACTGCTTATATTGTGCCCGCAACTAGCCGCATTAGTGCACTTACTGTTGCCATCCTGGTGTGCCCTGTGTGGTCTGCGACTCTCACGCATCCGTGAGCACCGCCTCAGTGACCCGGCGCTACTACTGGGTAATATACTACTACTGTGAAGCCTCTTGTTGCCGGTATTGTCCCCTTTCGATGTCGCGTCCTCTGCTCTAGCGGCTCTGTGCTCCTCTCTCTGTCTGCGCAGACTGCTGTGCCTGTAATATGTCTAGTAGCACTGCACACCCTCCTCACTGCCTGGCAACGCGCCATCATGCCCTCTGGTAGGCCGCGATATGGACACACTGTTGGAGAGGACCGGGGCGCTCTGTATGGATAGGTATTGCCAGTGCTCTACCCGCAACTAGCTGACGTACTGTATATACTGGTGCACTTTGCATGGACTGGGGCCCTCCGGCCTTTGTGATTGCCACCTCTGTAGCCTGGCGCTGCTGCTGTTGAGGGCGCATCTGGCTTGAAAGCTTCCATCGCCAGCACTGCTCCCCTCGGACATCGTACCTTCAGATCTGGTGGCCCTGTGATCACCTCATTGTCTGCCCCATCTGCTGTGCCTACATCGTGACTGCATAACATGGCGCTGCTCTGAATAACGTTCAGCATTGCCTATGAACCGCGCCATTGCATCCTTGGGTAAGCTGCTGTGCAGGGCTAACGCGTTGTGCATTGCATAGCTCTTTGTGGACTCCCGGTGGCTGCCGTGCTGTGATATACCCCCCCAGTAGAAAGCTAAGTGTTGAAGCGCAAGGCCTGTGTTTGCTATAGACATACTGCTCTCTTCAACCTGCCTGGCTGAATTGTGGGGCAATTCCGCGCATAAATTGCTGCACATCTGTCACTGGGACAATCACGACTGTGTGGTGTATTATACTCCTTCACTGGATCCAGCATACTTAGCAGTTTGCGGCCGGGACAACAGTTTGCGCTGGTTTGGGACATAGCGTTGAAGTAGTGACGAACACATCACCATAGTCTATCTCTCTGGTGTACTTCAGGTGGTACCATACGTTCAAACGCTGCGACCTCTGCATGTCCCTGGTGTGATAGCTCCTCGCTTCTGCACATATCCTTAATTCTGCTGCGCACATCTGCTCAAGACCACGGCCAAACATGGGTAGAACTGACAAGCAGCAAAGCAAATTGCAATTCAAAGCTAAAAAGCATACAAAGTCCAAAACCCCAAATGCTTTGGATACCGAGCCTGATACTGAAGCAAGAGCGAGTACAAAGCTAGAGCATCTGATGTTAAGCATGCAGCAAAGTTTGCAAACTATTGATGCACAGATCGATCATCTTAACCTTCGCATGGTCAATATGGCGGCAAAGATAGACAAGCATGGCACACAGATTGCGGAAGCCGAGCAGCGCATCCAAACTACGGAGGATCATATAGAGGTTGTCAGCGCATCCTGTGCCAGCATGGAGAAGCTATTGGAGGTTATACAGGCGAAGAATGAGGACATTGAAGCCCATTCCCACAGTAACAATCTACGAATTACCAGCATTTCAGAGTCCATCAATACTGGGCCCATGGAATCCTACGTCGAAACATTGCTCACAACCCTACTGGGAGCAGAACTTTTCTTTAAAGTGCTAACAGTGGAAAGGGCTCACCCTGTACCAGGGGCACCACCCAGTCCCATAATAGCCAGTCTTTTGAATTACCAGGATTGGGACACGGCGCTACGTTTGGCTAGAGAAAAAGGCAGTCTGACCTATCAAGGAATGAAAGTTGAACTATTTCCCGATTTCACTGTAACGGTGCAACAAGCGCGCGGAGAACTTCAGGCTGTCAAAAAGAAGTTGCAATCCAATATGCAATGCTATACCCAGCTCCCCTGAGAATTCAACATGCTGGGAAAGCGCGCAACTTCTCGACGCCCAAAGATGCTCTACAATATATCCGACGGATCAAGCGGCAGGAGTCGATGCGGGAGAGGTGTGCGGACTCTGACTCTGAGGGCTGATCATGTGAGACTCACACTGTTTGTTGAACTCAGTTAGTGTGTCGCTCACGGATTACAGTTATATCTCATGTATTTTTTCTTGCTATCTTCATTAGATTATGCAGTTCTTAGTCTATACCATGTCTTAATTGCACCTCCTAATATGTTGAGATTGTTATATGCAAACTGCATGCTGCTCAAGCTACTAATACTTTACGACGCTCCTTATGTGCTCCTTACGTGTACCTTATGGTACTATGCACTAGGGCTCGTTAACTGTCATTGTGCCTATGGCTGATTAGCCCGATTCTTTATGTCTCAACCCACCCTGTTTCAACGGGGGGCTAACGGCTACTAGCGACTATCAGTATGGGAATTCCCCACAAAGTTCTTCCTTATGTTATGGCACCTCTGGGTGCCTTTGTTGTTTTGATTTCTGTTTTTCCTTATTTTTTATTTTCTGATCCAGGCATGCAAATGCTCAGTTGTTGTCTTGGTATGGGGTGGGAATTCACAACATATTTCTATTGCTGAAATGGGTGGGGGGATGTTGGGGGGGATATTTCATTAAAGTTGCATTGGTCTCAACATATTGGCAGAGCTCGGCTTACACAACACTCATTTATAGGCAGCAACACAATCTTGATCATCAACATTAATAGATATGACAGAACCCAAAGTTTCAACGATTTTGTGGATAAGTTGGAACGTTAGAGGGCTTAATAACTCTAAAAAAGTGCGACAAGTGCTCCTGGACCTGGATCGCCATCATATCCAGATAGCTATCTTTCAAGAGACTCACCTTACCAAGCAGGCGGTTTCAACCATAGCCACCAGGTGGGCGGGAGTGCGGTTGGCTGCATCTTACTCTTCCATTGCACGGGGAGTTATGATTCTTGTTAAGAGAGGGATCCCCTTTGTACCAATACACGTGGAGGAGGATGAGGGGGTAGATATATAATAGTGCAGGGAACGCTATATGGTAAGAAGATGGTTATTGTGAATTTATATGGGCCAAACGTTGATGACCCTGCATTTTTATGATATACTATGGGGTAAGCTCTACAAACTGCCTCCCTCAACTCTTATCTGTGGGGGTGATTTTAATGTTGTTTTAGACTCTGCAATGCATAGATTATCTACAGCTGACCCCTCTCCTAAGAAAGCTGCGGCATCAGTACACGACGGACTTTTGAATCTGGGGCATATGGATATTTGGCAGCTGCGACACCCAAGCTCTTGAGAGGGTACATGTCACTCATATGCGCGTCAAACGTGGTCCCGCATAGACTACTGGCTAGTCACGCAGGACATCAATACATGGAAGGTACAGATCAGGCATTTACCTCTGAACCTACCAGATCACTCCCCGGTATTTCTCAGCATGACATTGCCATCTTACATCCCCTCCCAATTTCAATGGCGACTACAGTCGTCCTCCCTACTTGACCAGGTCTTTTGCGAAGGAATTCGTGAAGCTATTTCTGACAGTTTTTCGCATAACACTGGGTCTGTTCAAACTAGGGAGACACTTTGGGAGGCTTTTAAAGTGACCATTCAGGCGGCCTGTATAGGTCTTCAGGCGGGGTTCTGAAATCGTTACGCAGCAGTTCGGCTGCACTAGAAGGAGAGTTGCGTGACCTAGAGCGCAGGTATGGTGATACGGCAGATCCCGCTCGCTGGCACTCATTAAAACTAAAATCACAGAATATAATGATGTGGCTGATCAGTAAATACAACATATGTCATGGCGGAGCAAAGCTCGATACTATGGTGAAGGTGGCAGGCCAGGGGGGGGCGTGGCTTAAGGGCTGATGCGAATGGTCACATGAGCTAAGAGCTCCGTGCCAACCCAGACAATTCTCCTGCCTCGGGGCTGATATCGCCCCCGAAAGGAATATCTGCCGAAGTGCCGCATCGTCCTGAAGGGACCAGCGGAGGTCACCGGCGGAAGAGGTATTGTCCTGGGGAACTGGAAGGCAGACTCGAGCGCGACCCCAGCTGCCCAAAATGGCGCTGTGAAGAAGGGTGACGAGTCATCCAGAGGCTGAGCGCGGCAGACAGCTGATGCTGCAACTGTGCGTAGGATCGTTGTGCAGCGAAGACCCGGCTGCTAGCTGCAGAAGGTATCCTGGAGCGGTGGCCGAGGCAGTACACGGAGGTCTCCCCCCCTCCTCCCACCAACTTCCCCTCGGAGACCTAAGTGGCGGCCTTGGAAACGGAGCGGGTCTTCGAGGCACAGAGGGGGAAGGACTGGGCACATTAAATGTAGCATTCACCCCCAAGGACGACGGGAGGCTCAGTAGGGTGTGAACATTGGAATTATTCCATAATTGGAGAGAGCGCCTTGGACAACTCTGCACATTAGGCTTTCTGCGCAGACAATCGCCGCCGGCGCTCCCAGCATCCAATGATGTCAGTATGCAGTGAAACACTAGAGCGCTATACCACATTGAAGTAGAGTTCTCCCCTCGCTGGCCCTGGAAATTGAGGGGGACAAAGGCTGATGGTGGGGAACGCGAGATCGCCATATTAGAATATATATATATTTTTTTAAAACTTTATTTTTGGTTATGCAAAAAAACATAAACATTCCCCCCCAATTGCGGCATCATACAAGAACTGTTGCATACAGAACGATGACCTCATTAAGGCACATTAGGGACACAAATATCACTGGGCAAAAATCGGACATTGGGACTATAAGAAGAACCATACATTACAATCAGGACATAGCAACAGTGAACATGAGGTGGCAGCTGAGTGCAAAACGGCAACCCAGATCTAACCGTCCCCATTACCCTCCCCCTCCCCGTCAGTTTCCGACCCCTCAGGTGTGAACATTTCTGCACTAGTCCCCTCAGAATCACTCAAGGTCAGACCAGCAGTACACATTACTCTCCATGCCAACAGGTCTTCCTGCAGTCTCTCATCCCTGCGCGCGCATTGCATATGAGTCTCCTCCGCCAGAGACCACTCCCGAACATCCCTCAGCCATGCGGAAATCTCTGGGGCCCTCCGCCCCATCCAGGTAATGGCCACCCTACGCCGCGCAAGAACCAACATAAGCTGGAATAGTTTATAGGTAGGCTTTCCTGTTTTCAGTTTCTATTTTTGGTAAATTCTAGTGGTGTTTTGTTAGTGTTTTCCAGTGATTTCAATACCTGAAAAAAACAGTGCTTTTCAGTGGTTACTCATTTTCGCGCCATGAAAAAGAACTGACACAGTGTTTTACCGGTGTTTATGGAACGCCTTGCTTTTATTATTGCTTGCTTGCTTCATTGATGCATGATATATAGACAGTGTACTTACAGTGTATATGAAGTCCAAATACAATCTTATTGTAGTACACCATACAGTATTTCTTCAGTGAGTCTTTGGTCATTCGTGCTCTCTCTTCATTGGCACTTGAGACTGGCAACGCCAAAACAGCCAGTACACAATTTGCCAACTCTGGCCACTGACATAGCTTTCCTTGCCAATACTGGTGCACCTAAAGGTTGACATTCTCTGGAACATGTTCCGCAAAATATGCGTTGAACTGGGTGCATAAGCCCTCAGAGGTATTAAAGCGGTCAATAATGAAGCTGTAGGGGGAGGAGCCAAGATGGCGACCTGAGCGGACGCGCAGCCTTCGGCTCCGCCGGCCCCGGTATCCCGCACCTAGATCCAGCTTGCTTCGTTCGTCAGTTTTTAACCCGAAAGGTGCGGGCCACGGAGCTGATGTCACCGGTGTCCCGCCGGCCTCTCCACCCGCCCGGATTCCGAAGTTGTGGGCAAACGCGCCCTGGCCCGGGACCCAGCCTGCTCCGAGACGCTCTGCGGACCTCTCGTCCCCTCCTGCAGTTACCCTGTTGCCGGGATGGTGAGATTGAACGGCGATTCTTTGCTGGGACGCGACCTGAGTGCTGCCTGCTGACGGGGACCGTAGTGCATTCCCCGGACTACACGGTGACGGAGGGCAGGGGCGCCTGACCAGCGAGTCCTTTGTGTTTGGCCGCCATACTTGCTTTGTCCCACGGGTCCCTCCGGACTGGGACGGCGCACTCTGCCCGGGTCTGAAAGCCTCGCCACGCAATTGTCGGCTCTAAGCAGCCACCTGCGTCGGGCGGGATACTACTGGCCAGGGTTTATCTACTGCAGCCGGGTCGCGTCCCGCTACTTTCCCCTGTCCTCCCCCGGCACATCAGATTCGGGAGGAAGACAAGATGGCGATACCAGTGGCTGGCCACTGAAGGGCGATCCGACGGAACGGCGAACACCTCGGTGTGCATGTGATCGGAGCACATTCACCTCAAGGGACTGAGACAATGGGGACCCCACAGCCTGATGTAACGCTGGCAGATGTGTTGGCAGCCCTGGGTGAGCTGCGTTCGGTGGTGCAGAGCAGCTGTAGCGCGCTGGGGGCGAGACTGGATGCCTGTGCCCGGGATTCCACCCAGAAGCAGGAGAAGTGTTACCCACATCATTCCGGACCGGGGTTGCCGCAGCCTGCCGCCGCAACATTGTCTCAAGGAGCTGCTGAGGACGATACTGTAACCTTTGTTGTGGCGGGCGGCGGTCTGTTGCCACTTACTACTGCAGACACTGATACATGGTTTCTCTCCTGCCCCGCGCTCGCTTGTGTACAGTCACTTGAGGTGTCGTGGATTTGGCTACCAGTGCTTTGTCCCCCTGTTTCGTTACCAACATGCTTGCCTTGGATTTTGATCGCTTTGCTATGTGCATATCGCGGCTGGACCTTGCCAGAGAGGACTGATGCTGAGGGGGAATCCTTGTTTGGGACAGGACGCCATTTGCTCCTTGTTTTTGCACCTCCCCCCTCCCCCGGGCGGCCATCTTCTCTTCTTCTCCTGCAATTCACGGGATTGCCGAGCGGAGGGGGCGTGAGACAACGTCCCAGATCGGGCCAGGGATAGACGACTTTCTTTGTTTGACACCCGGGCGGGTGGGTGGAGGTAGGGTGGACCTCGAATCTGGCCTGTTTTGTCGCTGACTGCGCAATGACTCTCCCCACATGATTGCTTGCTGTTGCTCTATCTGATGTTGCTGTTGGGGCGGGTATTGCTTAATGGGCCGGCGGAGTTCGCCTGTATGTTTAATTGACCCTCCTCCCGGACCTTCTCGTGTGGGAGCCCAGGGACGGGTTACTGTTCCTACTCCCTGAGTCATTGGATTATACCTTTTCTTTTTGCTTTCCCTACTGCTTTCTCTCCTTCTTCTCTTCTTTTCTCTTCACTCGCTATATTTCGGGTTTATGGGGCGACAGACACTCTGCTAGGGGGGGGGCAGGCCATAGCCTCTGCATGTGTGTAGGGTGGGGGGTTATTTTTAGTTCGAGTTTTTATTTCTATGGTGCCTTTCTTTGCTCTTTTATGATTTTTCTCTTCTCTTTTGGGCCCGTGCTAGGTGTACTGGGGGATGGGTGGCGGTGTATATGCAGATGGGTTGTTTCGGCAGCTTCCTGATGATTGACTATTTTGTGGCCATCCTCTGGTCGGGACTTACATGTTGTGAAGCGCTCCGCCAGGTACTGATGTTTCTTGTCAAGTCCCACCTACATGGACCTTGCTCTTTTCTTTTTGTAGTTTATGTACGGAATACTATGACCTGTTCTTAATGTTTGCATAAAAAAAAAAGAATTTTAAAATTAACCTACATTGCTCCTGTGCCTGGGTATTGTGGCGCTTTGCACGTTGTTCTTTCATCGTAACTGTTGCCATGCCACATTTCCTTGGCGCCGTATTGCATGCACTAGTGCTACATGAGGTGTCGTGGCCGGCCGGATGGTTGTAGGCCCGTATGTGTATTGTCTATTGAGCACAATAAAGGTTTTCAAAAATTAAAAAAAAAAAAAAATAATAATGAAGCTGTACTTTGCAAACTCTGGAGAAAATTCCCCTTTACGGTAGGGATCTAACACCTGTGCAGAGTACCACAGCGAGGCTTCATTAACTTCAGACGCCCTGGTTGGTGAAGGGACATTTCTATTCTAAAGGAGAAGCAAGAACCAAAGTCTGCAGAGGCCCGGACACAGTGAACACTCTCAAACTGTCTCTACACCCACACAGCATGAGCCACAGAAAAGGCCCTAGTTGCTTTGTTGGCTCTCAGCCTAAGCCTGCAATTACCTCAACTGAAGTAGGTGTCTCTACAGGCTAAGATAACTTTGCCTGCTCAGTTATGAGCTCTGAAGGCGGTGACCTAAAGTTACCCCACAAAAAACAGAAAATATATTCTGATCCCAGGCTGAGCAACAGAACAGACAAATGTAGGCTCTGAAACATATGACTGCCTGACAGAGAGCTGAAATGTTTGCCTACACCCACATGGTTTCTCGAGCTAAACCCGGATGTTGTTGCTCAATAACCCGATGGAAGTTCCTCTTCTCTCACAAGATGGGGTAAAAAAATAAGCAAAATTGCACCAACGACAGGGCCTTGCATGCCCCGACCAAATTGTAACTTGGAGTGCCCCTCCCCATGACACGTAACCCAAAGCTCATATTACAATAATCCCACCGAATAAACAGTCAAATGACAATAAAACGCATTGTTTAACCAACTAAGTAGACAAGGCCTGTGTTTGGGGCTTGCATGCAGATAACATGCCATTCTGTAATGCTTTATTTTGTCATCTACTGACATCTGTCCTAAACTACACAATTTCAAAGCAGTGAATGCAAATAACACCAGTTGCACCAAAAAGGGCACATGATACAACAGGAGAGACAGCAAAACTGATGCATAGGGGAATTAAGAAATTCTCCAAGGGGTGCCTCCAATGCCCTGATCAGATACCAAAATAAATCCTAAAAATACACCTTAAAATAAAAGTTTGGGGGTCTCAAAGGCGGGAGGAGTACCAGGCGTGACGTAGAATATGTGCTTGTTATGTCACTATCCCCAATGCTTTGGCAAGACACATCTGTCACGAACATATGTCTACTGATGTGCTGGACATATGTTCTACCTACCTAGTGACCTAATCAGATGGGAATATTCTATCCGCACAGACACCCACATTTTATTTACTACATGCATGCACAGCTGTACACAAAATCACGTGCATTTCCACGTTTACATTCAAATCAATATTAGAATGCAAAAAATTTATGCCAACACCATTAACCATTACATATGGTAAGACGTTATTTTGCAGAACTTCGTGCAACACAAGTGAGTGACCATGCATTCCTTGATCATATCATGACAAACATTTTTAGGATACCACTGCAATCAAAATGTACAGCTAAGGAAGATCTGAATATTTAAAGTTCTGCAAAAAAATAGAAGCGATGCGGTCACGTGACTGGGGGAAAACACAGAAGGGGTGGCCTACGCAAATAGTAAACAACTGTCAAGAGAAAACAGAAGGCTTGCCATTCAGGGAATCAAATGAGCGGGCTAACCAATGCATGCATATTGCACAGGGAAGTAAGATATCCCAGCATCGCGCACTACAGACGCGAGGCACATCCAACTAAGACCCCCTAGTGCGGCCCCCGTCAAGGGAAGCACAGTTTCCGGAGGACTATGGCTCCGTGACCGAGTTACACTTGAACTTGATCAAGCAAGCTACATCTAATAAATCGACCTGCCCCCTTGCGAACAGATTGAATAAACAGGGCAGCCTTCAATTGACCTGTGCCAAAATCCCTGCAATTAATGTAAATTATTGATGAAGAACATTACATAATCTGACCACGAGTCAGAAGAATTCTGATTTCAGGAAGCTCCTTTTCCGTCCTGATGATGATCTAGATTCATATAGATCGAAACGTCATCGACCAGTACAAGAACATTCCTTTGTTTTAGTGTATATATTTATGTGGATTTACCTTGTTATCGTGTGATGTCTTGTTTCACTTTGGTCACTTATGTCACGTCCTGCACACTGTCACTTTTGTGAGCACCTGGAACCTTTTTATGAGTACTTAAATTACAAATAAATGAATACTGTTTAAATTCCCTATGTATTTTGCTCCTTAGCGTGAATTTACTAAACGCTTTCACTATTCTGTTGTGATCCTGTTGGACAGCTGTTGAACCATTGTCTATTTATATACATATACTATTGCACAGGGAATGCAATTAATTATTCTAAATACCTTCGAAGCAAACCAACCATGTAATTAATGGCAAATATGCACAAACCAACGAGTGCAAAAGAGACTCCCAATAAAAAAAATCAAAGAATGCTTCACAAAACACACCATAGTCAGACAAATCTATAGAACTGTTGTGAAATATACAGGTGGAAAGTAAAGGCTGCCTATGGCTGGTTTAATCGCTACACTTTTCCTTCCACAAACAATGTATATAGCTTGCCAGACTTGAGAAGCTTGTTGCACGTTAAATACAACACGATTTACACTACAGGGCGCATAGAGCTTTAAACAAGGATTTCATTAATTAGAACGGATCTGTGCCACTGTATTCCCAACAAAAAAGCACGCACATGTGAATTAGAAAAAAATAGATGAATTACCTTTGTTTTTTAGGGGCTGAGCGCTAGAGCTCTAGCTGTTCCATGGAAGAGTGTAGCTGCAGGAGCTCTAAGAAGGGGCGAATAACAACAAAGCCTCATTAAGTAAATGGTCTTTTTAAAGACCTGTGAAGTACTCGGGTGCGACCGCAGTAAGACAGACAGCAGACCACAACAGCCAGGCAGGCAGGGGACCTGGTTGGTCAGATCTCAAAGCTTCCAGGTGCTAGCCTTAACGTCAACATGTGTACACCCTAATGAAACAAGACCTGAAAGGGCCGGGCCATGGGTAACACAGAGCAAGTTAGGGTTGAGTTGCAGCTAACGTCTGTGGCGAAATGAATGCTGCATCAATGAGCGTTCGTGCATAAAAAAAGCACAGAGCATTGGAAATAAATTGCCGCCGTTCGTCATGAATTTATGGCATGAAGAATGTGTTGGTCTAACGTTTAACGTTTTTCCCGCCTCGATCATTTTTGAGCAGGCTCACCTGTTTATTTATTTGTGCAATTTTATATAGTGCGAACTTTACCCAAAGGTGTCAGAGCGCTTTACATAAGATCCAGTTGAAAACATAAGGACTAATGGTTACATGCGTAAAAAATTGCAAATTTTTGCTTTACATAAGAACCAGTTGAAAACATACGGACTTAGGATTACATGTGTTACAAAAAAGGTACAAACAGAAAAAATTGCAAATGTACAAGAGATAAAGTCACTCAAGGAGGAGATACAAATGGATATACTCTAGGCATATACTAGTAATATCTCTATCTACATAGGGAGGGGATACACATGGATATACTCTAAGAGTCACATAGGAATGGTAGAGAGCACAGCGGACTACTGCATATACTAGTGATTAGAGTTATCTCTATATATATAGGGAAGGGGTAAGACTGGATATACTCTAAGAGTCACATAGGAATGGTAGAGAGCATAGCGGACTACTGCATATTCTAGTGATTAGAGTTATCTCTATATACATAGGGAAGGGATACACATGGATATACTCAAAAAGTCGCATAGGAGACTAGTCGTTAGAGTTATCTCTATATACATAGGGAAGGGATACACATGGATATACTCTAACAGTCACATAGGAGACTAGTCGTTAGAGTTATCTCTATATACATAGGAAGGGATAAGACTGGATATACTCTAAGGGTCACATAGGAATGGTAGAGAGTACAAAGGTCTACTGCATATACTAGTGATTAGAGTTATCTCTATATACAAAGGGAGGGGATTTGACTGAAAATACTCTAAGAGTTGCATAGGAATGGTAGATGGTACAAGGTCTACTGCAAATACCAGTGATTAGAGTTATTTCAATATGCCAAAAGGCAGAGTTCCAAAAGTGTGGATGCAGTCACAGCACAAAGGGAGGGTGGGAGGGATGCAAGGGTATGGAGAGAGGGGAAAGCAGAAGAGGGAAGAAACATTTGAGGATCATCCACGGGGAAAAGGGTTAAAGGACGAGGGAATGGAAGGAGGGCCAGAGTCCAGAGAAAACTGTCCGAAATCAGCAGCAAAGTGTCGGCCAGGACAGAATTAAAAGTCAAGAAGTCCAGGAGAGAAGGTGGGAGCCCAGGTGGGAGATGAAGCTGGAGGCCAGCCGCAGGCGCGTCATCATCATGGAGAGCTTGCGGTCATCCGGCTCGGTGGGGGTGAGAGTGCTTAAGGTGGTGAAGGATTCAACCGCCCGGGAAGATGTGTGGAATTCGGCGGCGGGCCAGCAGGGGGGCAAGCAGCCTTGCACAGCACATTCAGAACACTGGTGCCATGCAGCGGGGGGGGGGGGTAAGAGATCCGGAGATCCGGCCCGTGTTGCAGGACCACAGGGCATTCCGGTAATGGCAGTGGCCCCAGATAAGCAGCAGGTCGGGTGGCAGGCCAGACAATCTGAGAGAGGGCCGCAGGATCAACAAGAGGCCGGAGAGAAGTTGGGGCAAGCCAGAGGAAGCGGTGATCGCCATCCGAAAGTCGCCGCCAGCCGCCATCTTGGAGTCAGGCAGGCGCTGGGAGTATTCCCTCAGTGGGGGTCGCCGTCAAAGTAAAGCTAGATGATGCTATGGTCAGCTGCTGCGAAAATCTAGGCCTTTAGGCAAGCCGGGGGAGCGCAGGTCGCAATCCTACCTCCCAGCGGCGGCTGCAGTCGGCGGAGTCCACGGCGAGGTGCCGCCTGCCATTTTGAGCGCCACCGCCCTCTCTTCCTTCTCTTCGGGAGATCGGACCTGTCCGCCTACTTAGGAACGATCACTGTTGCTCCGCACATGCCCCACTCGCTCCGCTTCATGTGGGAAAAATGGGTGATCCAAAAAAGGGCTGTAGCAGCCTAGAGCCGGGTTCGAGCAGCTCGTGAACCGGGAGCCGAGACGATCCACGTCCACTCGGCTCCCGGCTGGGGTCAGGTTAGGGGGGGAAGGGCTAGAAGTCCAGCTCTCCCCCGGACTTGGCAAACATTTCTTTATCAGTGTAATTGTAGCAGTCCCATCCATCGGCTGCCCTCAGTGACTCTCATTGAATACATATGAACTCCATAAATCCTGCTATCCTGCTGTCAGACTGTGGAGGTGCGTGGAAGCCAGGCTTCCAATTTCAATCAGTTCACACATCTCCAGGCATCCAGCGTCCTGCACACTCCACTTAGCCCTGCACCATTCCCACCTGGCAGCAGAGGCGCAACGAGAGCCAAATTCTGGGAGGGGGAATCCTTAATTCTTCCAGCAATAGGCGATGAGGGGGTGAAAACACAGCAAAGCCTCCTTAATACGTAAATGGTCTTTTTAAAGACCTGTCAAGTGCTCTGGTGCGGCTGTGTGTGCCCGAGAAGCTGTCTAGCCCGGGCTGACACACACGACAGAAGATGGGAGACATTGGATGGGGGGAGGGGATTTACACTGCAATCCTTTGAGCTCCATGGGCGTTGCGCGTCTGCCTGGCAGCATCTTAGCTCCCACACAGCCTCCTTACTGCGCCATCCCATCAGGTGGGTAAATCTCATTGATTAATTATGTTAATTTTATTATTGATAAAAATCGCAGCCCCCAACCTCCTTACTTGTTAATAGTGCTAGTCGTACTTAAAGGAAGCTCACCTAAATATTACAAATTATATCGACCACAGAATGATGAGAGGCAGAGTAGACCCTGTCCGTCACGATGGAAAATGTGTTATATTTTTAGCCTAATTGCTAGGAATTTTTCATGCACCTGTGCTAGAAAAGCGGCATGATTTGTCAGCCAGTAACTGACGTTACTGACTTGGCCCCAATTCTGTTATGCTTTTTGAGGCAGTGACTTGCATTGGCGTAGGAAGTGTGGGGGAAGCGGGGGATATATCCCCTCCCCAGATTTTGGAGTGGGGAGGACACGGGGGACAAAAGAATTTCCCCTTTTCCTTTCAGTCATTTGCAGGGCCATTAGCGTGCAAAAGCGCCACCTAATGGTCCTGTACTTGACCTGTGACCTCACCTGCCTGCAGTCAAAGAGGCCTCGCCCTCTGCCCTTTGCTATGCTGCACGAAGGCTCGGCGTCCTGGGAAGGGCAGAGAAGGAAAAAAAACGCTGTCTCTTTTTCTTGGTATGTAACTGTTACCACGCATCTTTTAGCACGAAATACAGTTACAATGAAACTATTACCACGCAGGACCCTTTACAACGAATACCTTTACAACGCATTACACTACAACGCAGATACTATTACAACGCATACCATTACAACGTAAGTATAGGTAAGTTTATCTTTTTTTTAAAACATTTATTAGGGGTATTGGGTTTGGGTTTTGGGGTACAGAGGTATTTTTAGGTTTCAGGGTTGGGTTTGGGTTTTGGGGTACAGGGGTATTTTTAGGTTTCAGGGCTGGGTTTGGGTTTTGGGGTACAGGGGTATTTTTAGGTTTCAGGGCTGGGTTTGGGTTTTGGGTTACAGGGGTATTTTTAGGTTTCAGGGATGGGTTTGGGTTTTGGGGTACAGGGGTATTTTTAGGTTTCAGGGCTGGGTTTGGGTTTTGGAGTACAGGGGTATTTTTAGGTTTCAGGGCTGGGTTTGGGTTTTGGGGTACATGGGTATTTTTAGGTTTCAGGGTTGGGTTTGGGTTTTGGGGTACAGGGTTGGGTTTGGGTTTTGGGGTACAGGGGTATTTTTAGGTTTCAGGGTTGGGTTTGGGTTTTGAGGTACAGGGGTATTTTTAGGTTTCATGGCTGGGTTTGGGTTTTGGGGTAGAGGGGTATTTTTAGGTTTCAGGGCTGGGTTTGGGTTTTGGGGTTACAGGGGTATTTTTAGGTTTCAGGGTTGGGTTTGGGTTTTGGGGTACAGGGGTATTTTTAGGTTTTAGGGTTGGGTTTGGGTTTTGGGGTACAGGGGTATTTTTAGGTTTCAGGGCTGGGTTTGGGTTTTGGGGTACAGGGGTATTTTTAGGTTTCAGGGTTGGGTTTGGGTTTTGGGGTACAGGGTTGGGTTTGGGTTTTGGGGTACAGGGGTATTTTTAGGTTTCAGGGTTGGGTTTGGGTTTTGAGGTACAGGGGTATTTTTAGGTTTCATGGCTGGGTTTGGGTTTTGGGGTACAGGGGTATTTTTAGGTTTCAGGGCTGGGTTTGGGTTTTGGGGTACAGCGGTATTTTTAGGTTTCAGGGTAGGGTTTGGGTTTTGGGGTACAGGGGTATTTTTAGGTTTTAGGGTTGGGTTTGGGTTTTGGAGTACAGGGGTATTTTTAGGTTTCAGGGCTGGGTTTGGGTTTTGGGGTACATGGGTATTTTTAGGTTTCAGGGTTGGGTTTGGGTTTTGGGGTACAGGGTTTGGTTTGGGTTTTGGGGTACAGGGGTATTTTTAGGTTTCAGGGTTGGGTTTGGGTTTTGAGGTACAGGGGTATTTTTAGGTTTCATGGCTGGGTTTGGGTTTTGGGGTAGAGGGGTATTTTTAGGTTTCAGGGCTGGGTTTGGGTTTTGGGGTACAGGGGTATTTTTAGGTTTCAGGGTTGGGTTTGGGTTTTGGGGTACAGGGGTATTTTTAGGTTTTAGGGTTGGGTTTGGGTTTTGGGGTACAGGGGTATTTTTAGGTTTCAGGGCTGGGTTTGGGTTTTGGGGTACAGGGGTATTTTTAGGTTTCAGGGTTGGGTTTGGGTTTTGGGGTACAGGGTTGGGTTTGGGTTTTGGGGTACAGGGGTATTTTTAGGTTTCAGGGTTGGGTTTGGGTTTTGAGGTACAGGGGTATTTTTAGGTTTCATGGCTGGGTTTGGGTTTTGGGGTACAGGGGTATTTTTAGGTTTCAGGGCTGGGTTTGGGTTTTGGGGTACAGTGGTATTTTTAGGTTTCAGGGTAGGGTTTGGGTTTTGGGGTACAGGGGTATTTTTAGGTTTTAGGGTTGGGTTTGGGTTTTGGGGTACAGGGGTATTTTTAGGTTTCAGGGCTGGGTTTGGGTTTTGGGGTACAGGGGTATTTTTAGGTTTCAGGGCTGGTTTTGGGGTACAGGGGTATTTTTAGGTTTCAGGGATGGGTTTGAGTTTTGGGGTACAGGGGTATTTTTAGGTTTCAGGGCTGGGTTTGGGTTTTGGAGTACAGGGGTATTTTTAGGTTTCAGGGCTGGGTGTGGGTTTTGGGGTACAGGGGTATTTTTAGGTTTCAGGGCTGGGTTTGGGTTTTGGGGTACAGGGGTCTTTTTAGGTTTCAGGGCTGGGTTTAGGTTTTGGGGTACAGGGGTATTTTTAGGTTTCAGGGCTGGGTTTGGGTTTTGGGGTACAGGGGTATTTTTAGGTTTCATGGCTGGGTTTGGGTTTTGGGGTACAGGGGTATTTTTAGGTTTCAGGGTTGATTTGGGTTTTGGGGTACAGGGGTATTTATAGGTTTCAGGGCTGGGTTTGGGTTTTGGGGTACAGGAGTATTTTTAGGTTTAAGGGTTGGGTTTGGGTTTTGGGGTACAGGGGTATTTTTAGGGTTCAGGGTTCGGTTTGGGTTTTGGGGTACAGGGGTATTTTTAGAGTTCAGGGCTGGGTTTGGGTTTTGGGGTACAGGGGTATTTTTAGGGTTCAGGGCTGGGTTTGGGTTTTGGGGTACAGGGGTATTATTAACATATATATTTACAAATTATTAAATAAAAATTAATATAATTAATTAAAATATTCAATAATAAAATATTTAATATTTAAATAAAATATTTAAATAATTATTAATTACATTATTTGAAAATATTATATACTTACCTATACTTACGTTGTAATGGTATGCGTTGTAATAGGATCTGCGTTGTAGTGTAATGCGTTGTAAAGGTATTCGTTGTAAAAGGTCCTGCGTTGTAAAAAATGCGTGGTAATGGTATGCGTGCTAAAAGTATGCGTGCTAACATCATATATCCCTTTTTCTTCATACCCCGGGAGAAGGCAAGGACAGTGTCAACTTCTCCTGTCCTGCCTCTGGCAGCTGTCCTCCCCTCTCTTAATTCCTCCATCTCTTTCTGTCTCTGTCTCGCTCCTCCTTAAGTTCTGATTTCAAGCGCTCTTATGTACCCTCTCTTGCCTCTCCTTTTCTTC
Organism: Lissotriton vulgaris; assembly: GCF_964263255.1. Taxonomy (NCBI): domain Eukaryota; kingdom Metazoa; phylum Chordata; class Amphibia; order Caudata; family Salamandridae; genus Lissotriton; species Lissotriton vulgaris. The sequence goes on along the minus strand of NW_028250615.1, from coordinate 8,853 downwards.
GTTTCCCAGTGAAATGGATCCAAAATAGGCGGAACACTTTGGCTGGAAATGTCCTCATTTACTGACCGTTTTATTATTCCAAAGAAAAACCTCGGGATGGGGAGAAAAAATAATGAAATACCGAAAAAAAAGTAATACAGAGTGGTCAGCAGACAGGTGGGATTGTTATTTACAGCCACACACATTAGCGCCACTTAACAGAGTTTGCCAGTGAAAGCGCTACTTTCTTTCTTTCTTCTTTCTTTGAACAACATTGTTTTCCCAGGGTGGGGAACCATTCCTAAAGGGACTGAAATACCTGGTTGATGGATGGAGTGGAAAGGTTTAATATGATAATTTTCAACTGTTTTAATTATTTTATCTTATAAAATGTGTACTGAGGCTCTGTGTCCGGGGATGTGGTATTTTTTAAACCAAACTGCTTACATTTTTTAAAGGATATAAGCAATGGACATTGAAACAGGTCCCTTCCTGGTCCTGTAGCCATGTCCTGAATTTTTCAGGCAAAATCACTTACTGATTTCTGAATAATGAGTTTTAAACTGTTAAGGTAACCATTTTGCTCCTGAATACATTTCACATGATTTGCTTATTCATGCATTCCTTATGAGTGTTTGCTTTTTCTAGGGTGTTATTCATTTTTTTCAGGCAGCATTTTACTGTTGTCTAGTGCATAATTTGAATTTAGTCGCAGCACAATTGAGTTGTACCTGAAGGCAGTGTACGTTTCTCTCAGTGGGGCGGTATGGTGTTCAGTGTGGGAGAGGATGTGGCACTCTGGCCAAAGCTGCGGAATTTGGAACTGGCGCACCATTTTCAGCCTTCATGAACAGTCCACCAGACCACACTCCTGACAGAGCTCATTCCGATGCTACACCTTAGAAGGCCCGATAGACCTTGGAAGTCCTGGTGTCTTAGCACCCGCAGTTGGACCCTACGGGTGGCAAGTGTGAGTTAACCTTGAAGGCCTGTCCACCACAATCCATACTGCAGTTCACCTCCAGTCTTGCGAGCAGGCATACGAAGAAGCACACCCTAGATCGACAGTGACACTGAGGTCACAAGATCCTTGAGGCCAGTCCACCGCACCCATTGGTATCTCCATTGGCCTTTTTCAGCAGTAGTGGTGCAACTTAACAGGAGTTCGGAATGTAGCATTTGCATGCACAACAAACTTAGGGGGTGATTATAATGGAGGTGGGACAGCCACGTCACCCCGTCAGTGGTGGTCCCACCTTCATCGGTGACTGCACCACCACCAACCATATTACAATGGTGGGTGGTTCCCTGGCGGTCGGAAAGACCAACCGCCACGCACCCGACTGGCTCCTTGAGCCTGCCAGTGCGGCGGAGGGGCTTGTGGTTCCTACAATGCAGGGCACAGGATGGCTTTGCAACACTAAAGAAGCACAAACTTAGAATTTAAAACATAACACCATGGTTGGGGGGTTCTCTTTAACAATCAGAATTGATTTACATCCTAATGAACCCATTCTCCAACATTAGGATAAGGAAAGACTCGGGAAAAATCATAACGTTCTAATCTATACCTTGCAGTTTTCGTGCAGCTCTTTGATAACGGTTAATAGCTCACTGTTCAATGTTAGGATTTAAACTTATAAACTGCAAATACCAAAAGAATCTCTCAGACAAAAGCAGTAACTCACTGACCTATTTACATGATATGCATTTTGTTATCTGCCTGGTACACATTCTTTGCGGCAGGCATGTTACCCCACTGTGGCTACCTTACCAAGATTCAAAACTAACACTAGACAAACCTCCGATCTCTCTCAATAAAGAACATTAATCACCAAAGTTATCTTCACATTTGTATTGTTGCCTGAAAATTGCTGGAGGCCAGGAATGCAGGTACTTTTCAAATCATAAGGCACTTGCAAACATGACTCCCCCAACCTAAGTCAGCGACCTTTGTTTGCTTGGTGCATGAAGATGCAAGATTCATATACATTTTTTAAACATTTGATCTGATTACTATATGAATGTAAATAACAATAAAGCATACATGCAAACTGTGACAACATTCCTGCTTTTCTTAATATTTCACTTCGAAAGTATGCAATTGTATTTGCTTAATGAACGGTGATTTGTATAGGGTAACTGGAAAGTCCACAAGGTGTCCCTGTCCCCCCCAGAATTTTAGTGTCTCCTCCTCCCCTGGTGACTTGCCTCAACAACTCAAGATTTCTACTGACCAGTCCTCCTCTGCTTTTGGATTTCCTGTGTCCGCACCAAGACCTATGCAGGAGGCTCATCCACTCAACCAGCTTTCTTATCGGCCAATCACGCTAATTTGTTTCCATAGTGATTGGACCGCAAAGGCTTGTCAATTATTGCACCACTGAACGAGGCCCTGCCACCTTGCCTGTAAAACAGCTCCATCGCAGATTTAATAAGGGTGACTCATTGTTTCCCGGTGTTAGCTTCCGCATTGCAAGTGCCCGTATAGTTCTTTTTTGTACTCCTTTGGCTCCCTCAAGTGGCCAAGCGGTGTAACAAATATGTAAAAAATTAGTGACACTCAGTTTAAACCGGGTCAGCTGATTTTCACACCGTTAGGGTATTCTCAGGCAGACTCGGTTTAAACCGAATTCCGGACAGCCTATTTATAGGGGATTTTCCTTTTCCTAGGCCGGGGAACCAGAGCCAGCAAACAGTGGAGCGGTGTCAAGTCTATACCAAGGCCGGTAGCGGCGGCTATACGTCCCACCACCTCCGTCCAGAAACTTCGCACCAAGGCGCAATCCCAGGCCAAGTGTAAGAACCCCGCCCTCTCAGCTCCGCACCTGGAACAAGTGTCCTCCCTATCTGCTGAGAAGCGCTGCAAGGAGACCGGTGTCATATAAGTGTGTGAGCTTAAATCGTGCATTACATGACACTTTACGTGTAAGACCCCCCATACGCTTGCGCTGCCCGGCCTCCAGGGTCTCCCCCAGATCCGTTTCCCAGGCGCTACACGCAGGCTGGACCGGCGGCTCTGAGTCCTGACGCAGTGCGGAGTAAAGCAAGGAAATCAACCTACGGCCCCTACCACAGGAGAGAATGATGTTCAATGTATGAGAAGTCTGAGGCGTCTCCGGGAATTGGGGCCACGACTCCCTCGCCACCTCCTGAATGCCACGGTAATATAAATATTGTCCCCCCCCAACCCAAAGGACTCTGCAGCCTCCTCGTAAGAGACAAACGAGTCGCCTGGATAGAGGTCAGCCAAGGTATCGCAGCCTCCATCTCTCCAGTCCCTAAAGGACATGTGCTCCTCCATAGCCACAATGGGCGCCAAGATCCAAACCGGCAAATCCCTATGAAAGGGGGCCCGTCGTAGTACTTGTTCCACACACCTCTGCCAGATTGCAGCCGTGTGGCGCACCACATATGGTAGGGTCGCATCCGCTCCCCTCCCCTTCATCAATGCCACCTGCAATATCCGTTCGGTGGCACTCCCAGCCAAAAGCTGCATCTCCCACCCGTCCGCATCCGCGAACCACCTCGCTGCTGGCAACAGTTGCGCTGCATAATAATATAAATCAAACCTCGGAGCCTCCAGGCCACCTTCCTCCCAGCTCCGAACCAGGGTGTGTAGCGCAACCCGGCTACGTCGTCCCACCCAAAGTAGTGACATTAGCAAGGTATTAAGGGTGCGAAATATTTGTGGTGGAATAGGGCAGAGCAAATTCTGGAGGACATATAGCGTCCTGGGAAGCATCACCATCTTTGCGACAGCGAGCCGTCCCATAAGGGAGAGCGGCAATGTATTGCAAAAGGTTACCGAACTCTGTAAGGACGTAAGTATCCGATCGATGTTTCGAACCAGTACCTGTGAGTCCGTCGGGCCACCTGAATTCCCAAATACCGAAAGGCCTCCTGTTCCCAGCGCAGCCCAAGGTCTGGGAAGCCCGCCGCCGGTCCATCCCCGTAACCCGCCAGAGGAAATATCAAGGACTTGTTACGATTGATCCGCAAACCGGAGGCCTCCCCAAAGCGGTCGAGATGGTGCAACAATACGGGTATCGATTCATCACGGCGCCCTCAAATAGAAAAGAGCATCATCCGCATACAAAGGCCATATTAGAATATTTAAGGTGCTGCCAGAAGAGGGCCTGAACAACACCTGTCCCAAATACTGATTGGGCCTGGGGTGAGGCAAATCCTGGAGAGGCCCCTGAGGGAGCGGCCCATATTGGAGTGGGCAAATGATTGGCGGGCCAAGCGGAACCCCCTAGACGCTACAACAGAAACCTGTGGAGTTAACTGGCACAGCTCCTTGGGTGGTGAGTGGAGGCAGTGGAGAGCGGAGAGGCGATTGAGAGAGCCGTGTGGCAGTGAGAGGACCGCCCGGCCCCTGGGCTACCCCGTGGTGGGGGGAGGCACTGGCGCACCCCGCTGCTGGCGGCTAGAAGACCGCAGCTTACTCCTGGTTACGAAAGGGCACAGCCCTCCAGTGAGGTGCTGGGAGCAGGACACAGAGGCTGGACTGTACGAGCCAAGGCCAGAGTGCGGAGAGGGAAGATACTGGACAACGGAGCTCGTTTGAATGGCATAATGTGTGCTGCTGAGTTTCTTAACCAGGACCACCAGGGTTGCAGCAGGGTTGGCTGAATTTTCTTCTCTAGGGCTAGGTGTTTTGGAGAGTGGAGCCGAGTAATCGGTCACTTGGGTCCTCAGGAGACGGAGGGGATCCAGCACTTAGTGGACCAACGCTCAGAGAGGAGTGACCAGGTGAGAGCTCTGCGAGCCTTGGGAACTGCGTTATGACGACTGTTACTGGACATTGCGGTGGGGATGCCCTCGGTCACGGAACGTCGTGAAGAATCCCGGCATGAACGGAAGACTAGAGAGGGCACGGTTAATAGCCGGGCAGGCTGTTGGACCAGCGCACAGGACAATAATGGGAAAACCGAGGGGCAAGCAGGGAAGTGCGCCCCCGGAACATGAAGAAGGATCAGCGGAAGACAGGGGAGTTGGAATTTCAGCCTGAGGGGATTATGTATTTACAACAAGGGGTGGTGAGGGACAGAGTCTCTGAATTAAGCAGAAAGCTCTCACCCAGTCAAGAGATCAGGGCTAGATCCAACACCGTTTTTTAGCTCACTGCACCATCCCAGTTTCTGAACCTGGCTGTATGCAAATTAGTCTGTTCCTGTCCCAGTGCTTGATGGGAACAGGGCAAACCAAACTACAAAAGCCAATTCTTACACTGGGAAGGAAACAAGCTCCCGGGGACCGGTTTCTGGCATTACAGCCGTCTTCGGCCCGGTTTGCTTGAATCCTGATGGTGCAATGAGCAAGGGTCTCACATCTGAGAATACCCTTCCACACTTAGGGTGGACAAAAATATTTACAACAAGGGGTGGTGAGGGACAGAGTCTCTGAATTAAGCAGAAAGCTCTCCCCCAGTCAAGAGATCAGGGCTAGATCCAACACCGTTTTTTAGCTCACTGCACCATCCCAGTTTCTGAACCTGGCTGTATGCAAATTAGTCTGTTCCTGTCCCAGTGCTTGATGGGAACAGGGCAAACCAAACTACAAAAGCCAATTCTTACACTGGGAAGGAAACAAGCTCCCGGGGACCGGTTTCTGGCATTACAGCCGTCTTCGGTCCGGTTTGCTTGAATCCTGATGGTGCAATGAGCAAGGGTCTCACATCTGAGAATACCCTTCCACGCTTAGGGTGGACAAAAATATTTACAACAAGGGGTGGTGAGGGACAGAGTCTCTGAATTAAGCAGAAAGCTCTCACCCAGTCAAGAGATCAGGGCTAGATCCAACACCGTTTTTTAGCTCACTGCACCATCCCAGTTTCTGAACCTGGCTGTATGCAAATTAGTCTGTTCCTGTCCCAGTGCTTGATGGGAACAGGGCAAACCAAACTACAAAAGCCAATTCTTACACTGGGAAGGAAACAAGCTCCCGGGGACCGGTTTCTGGCATTACAGCCGTCTTCGGCCCGGTTTGCTTGAATCCTGATGGTGCAATGAGCAAGGGTCTCACATCTGAGAATACCCTTCCACGCTTAGGGTGGACAAAAATATTTACAACAAGGGGTGATGAGGGACAGAGTCTCTGAATCAAGCAGAAAGCTCTCACCCAGTCAAGAGATCAGGGCTAGATCCAACACCGTTTTTTAGCTCACTGCACCATCCCAGTTTCTGAACCTGGCTGTATGCAAATTAGTCTGTTCCTGTCCCAGTGCTTGATGGGAACAGGGCAAACCAAACTACAAAAGCCAATTCTTACACTGGGAAGGAAACAAGCTCCCGGGGACCGGTTTCTGGCATTACAGCCGTCTTCGGCCCGGTTTGCTTGAATCCTGATGGTGCAATGAGCAAGGGTCTCACATCTGAGAATACCCTTCCACGCTTAGGGTGGACAAAAATATTTACAACAAGGGGTGGTGAGGGACAGAGTCTCTGAATTAAGCAGAAAGCTCTCACCCAGTCAAGAGATCAGGGCTAGATCCAACACCGTTTTTTAGCTCACTGCACCATCCCAGTTTCTGAACCTGGCTGTATGCAAATTAGTCTGTTCCTGTCCCAGTGCTTGATGAGAACAGGGCAAACCAAACTAAAAAAGCCAATTCTTACACTGGGAAGGAAACAAGCTCCCGGGGACCGGTTTCTGGCATTACAGCCGTCTTCGGCCCGGTTTGCTTGAATCCTGATGGTGCAATGAGCAAGGGTCTCACATCTGAGAATACCCTTCCACGCTTAGGGTGGACAAAAATATTTACAACAAGGGGTGGTGAGGGACAGAGTCTCTGCATTAAGCAGAAAGCTCTCACCCAGTCAAGAGATCAGGGCTAGATCCAACACCGTTTTTTAGCTCACTGCACCATCCCAGTTTCTGAACCTGGCTATATGCAAATTAGTCTGTTCCTGTCCCAGTGCTTGATGGGAACAGGGCAAACCAAACTAAAAAAGCCAATTCTTACACTGGGAAGGAAACAAGCTCCCGGGGACCGGTTTCTGGCATTACAGCCGTCTTCGGCCCGGTTTGCTTGAATCCTGATGGTGCAATGAGCAAGGGTCTCACATCTGAGAATACCCTTCCACGCTTAGGGTGGACAAAAATATTTACAACAAGGGGTGGTGAGGGACAGAGTCTCTGAATTAAGCAGAAAGCTCTCACCCAGTCAAGAGATCAGGGCTAGATCCAACACCGTTTTTTAGCTCACTGCACCATCCCAGTTTCTGAACCTGGCTGTATGCAAATTAGTCTGTTCCTGTCCCAGTGCTTGATGGGAACAAGGCAAACCAAACTACAAAAGCCAATTCTAACACTGGGAAGGAAACAAGCTCCCGGGGACCGGTTTCTGGCATTACAGCCGTCTTCGGCCCGGTTTGCTTGAATCCTGATGGTGCAATGAGCAAGGGTCTCACATCTAAGAATACCCTTCCACGCTTAGGGCGGACAAAAATATTTACAACAAGGGGTGGTGAGGGACAGAGTCTCTGAATTAAGCAGAAAGCTCTCACCCAGTCAAGAGATCAGGGCTAGATCCAACACCGTTTTTTAGCTCACTGCACCATCCCAGTTTCTGAACCTGGCTGTATGCAAATTAGTCTGTTCCTGTCCCAGTGCTTGATGGGAACAGGGCAAACCAAACTACAAAAGCCAATTCTTACACTGGGAAGGAAACAAGCTCCCGGGGACCGGTTTCTGGCATTACAGCCGTCTTCGGCCCGGTTTGCTTGAATCCTGATGGTGCAATGAGCAAGGGTCTCACATCTGAGAATACCCTTCCACGCTTAGGGTGGACAAAAATATTTACAACAAGGGGTGGTGAGGGACAGAGTCTCTGAATTAAGCAGAAAGCTCTCACCCAGTCAAGAGATCAGGGCTAGATCCAACACCGTTTTTTAGCTCACTGCACCATCCCAGTTTCTGAACCTGGCTGTATGCAAATTAGTCTGTTCCTGTCCCAGTGCTTGATGGGAACAGGGCAAACCAAACTACAAAAGCCAATTCTTACACTGGGAAGGAAACAAGCTCCCGGGGACCGGTTTCTGGCATTACAGCCGTCTTCGGCCCGGTTTGCTTGAATCCTGATGGTGCAATGAGCAAGGGTCTCACATCTGAGAATACCCTTCCACGCTTAGGGTGGACAAAAATATTTACAACAAGGGGTGGTGAGGGACAGAGTCTCTGAATTAAGCAGAAAGCTCTCACCCAGTCAAGAGATCAGGGCTAGATCCAACACCGTTTTTTAGCTCACTGCACCATCCCAGTTTCTGTACCTGGCTGTATGCAAATTAGTCTGTTCCTGTCCCAGTGCTTGATGGGAACAGGGCAAACCAAACTACAAAAGCCAATTCTTACACTGGGAAGGAAACAAGCTCCCGGGGACCGGTTTCTGGCATTACAGCCGTCTTCGGCCCGGTTTGCTTGAATCCTGATGGTGAGGGGATTATGCAGCAGCAAGTTGAGGTGATCCTGAAGGCCATCACGGACACTAGAGACGCTATCCAGCGGGACATAGCACAGGCGTCACTGGGGCTGGGTCTACTCCGGGCGTACCATACAAAACTGGTGGACCGGGTGAAACAGAACGAGGCCTTGCAAGTCCTGGAACCAGCACACAAGACCCTGAAGACACAGATGGGGGATGTGCATAGCCGATTACAGACTCTGGTGAAGAGAGCAGAGGAAGCGGAAGGGTGAAATAGAAGAAATAATGCACAGGTGGTAGGACTGCCGGAGGGAATGGAAGGAGACAACATGGTGGAATATCTGGAGACCTGGTTGAAGATGGAAGTGGCCCGGAGGGTTTGTCCCCCTTCTTCACCTTGGAGAGGGCTCATAGGGTACCGACACGTCCTTTGAACCTAGAGACAC